>NW_026453206.1:0-172500 GCF_025200985.1 Drosophila gunungcola
AACTTAACTTTAACTTTAACTTTAACTTAACTTTAACTTTAACTTTAACTTTAACTTTAACTTTAACTTTAACTTTAACTTTAACTTTAACTTTAACTTTAACTTTAACTTTAACTTTAACTTTAACTTTAACTTTAACTTTAACTTTAACTTTAACTTAACTTTAACTTTAACTTTAACTTAACTTTAACTTTAACTTAACTTTAACTTAACTTTAACTTTAACTTTAACTTTAACTTTAACTTTAACTTTACTTTAACTTTAACTTTACTTTAACTTTAACTTTAACTTTAACTTTAACTTTAACTTTAACTTTAACTTTAACTTTAACTTTAACTTAACTTTAACTTTAACTTAACTTTAACTTTAACTTTAACTTTAACTTTAACTTTAACTTTAACTTTAACTTTAACTTTAACTTTAACTTTAACTTTAACTTTAACTTTAACTTTAACTTTAACTTTAACTTAACTTTAACTTTAACTTTAACTTTAACTTTAACTTTAACTTTAACTTTAACTTTAACTTTAACTTTAACTTTAACTTTAACTTTAACTTTAACTTTAACTTTAACTTTAACTTAACTTAACTTTAACTTTAACTTTAACTTTAACTTTAACTTTAACTTTAACTTTAACTTAACTTAACTTTACTTTAACTTTAACTTTAACTTAACTTTAACTTTAACTTTAACTTTACTTTAACTTTAACTTTAACTTTAACTTTAACTTTAACTTTAACTTTAACTTTAACTTTAACTTTAACTTTAACTTTAACTTTAACTTTAACTTTAACTTTAACTTTAACTTTACTTTAACTTTAACTTTAACTTTAACTTTAACTTTAACTTTAACTTTAACTTTAACTTTAACTTTAACTTTAACTTTAACTTTAACTTTAACTTTAACTTTAACTTAACTTTAACTTTAACTTTAACTTTAACTTTAACTTAACTTTAACTTTAACTTTACTTTAACTTTAACTTTAACTTTAACTTTAACTTTAACTTTAACTTTAACTTTAACTTTAACTTTAACTTTAACTTTAACTTTAACTTTAACTTTAACTTTAACTTTAACTTTAACTTTAACTTTAACTTTAACTTTAACTTTAACTTTAACTTTAACTTTAACTTTAACTTTAACTTTAACTTAACTTTAACTTTAACTTAACTTTAACTTTAACTTTAACTTTAACTTAACTTTAACTTTAACTTTAACTTTAACTTTAACTTTAACTTAACTTTAACTTTAACTTTAACTTTAACTTAACTTTAACTTTAACTTTAACTTAACTTTAACTTTAACTTTAACTTTAACTTTAACTTTAACTTTAACTTTAACTTTAACTTTAACTTTAACTTTAACTTTAACTTTAACTTTACGTCCATATTCTTAGGGTACTAAGTTTGACAATTGTTGATGCGCCGAAATGAAATAAACGCACACATGCTCCCGTGTATTGGAATACATACATACATACAAAGACCAATTCAAGCGCAGGGCAACCTTCTTCAAAAAGCGCCTCTTTGCGACTGAATGGCTGAACTCGTGCAGTGCAGTGCTGCCAGATTTTGAGAGATAAAATAAGCTAGATTGAAGAAAAAAATAAGCTAGAATGAGCTAAAAATTAAAAAATTAAGCTAAAAATAAGCTAACCATGGAAAACATTAAAATAGTTGATTTTTTAATTTTATTGATATTATATTTATATAGCTATTAGAGCAAAGAAATAATTTCATCGACTTCATCATTCGATTCCATATATTTAGCGGATGAGCTGACTAAAGCGAGGTATTTCGTTGGAATTATGTAGTCATGGCAACATTTGCCATGACGTCGCAGTCCATATCTATAACATAAAAAAAAAATACTTAGTATATTTTAAATAATTTAAAATTTCAAAAACAAACCTTATTCTTAAATTCATTTTGTTGCGCAACTTTGTTTTGACCATATTCATTTGGCTGAATACCCTCTCAACCGCAGCATTCGACCATGGCAGTGAAAGAATGTGCAAAGCAAATAACGCCAGTTGCTCGAAAGCTTTGTTTTGGCCAGCATCCTTATACATCAAAACTTCTGACCAAAACTATATAGTTATTTCCTTTTTTTTCCCAATTAATAAGGTGGATTTTTCCAAATTGGGATACTATTTCATCAATATTTTCATATTTGAAATGTTCCAACAACGAAATTTTTTGTTATAAATTTTTTTAAGCCGAAATTAGCTAAATAAAATTTGAAATAAGCCAGATTTTAAGCATTTCAAGTATTTTTCAAGCTATTTCATTTTAAAATATGCTAAATCTAGCTTGAAATAAGCTAAAATGGCAACAATGGTGCAGTGAGTGCGCGAGCATAAAAATGAGAATAAGAATGAGAGAGCAAAAAACCCGAATGCACACGAAGCGCCGGGGCCTGCTGCTGAGAGCACCGGGGGCCTGTCGATAAAAAGTTTTTGTGTCCAAATTCGTTGAATGAAATGTGTATGGTTAATGGTAGTATTAATTTATCTTTCCCTGGTTGGTGTCTAAGAGCAACGGAGCCATTTAACATACCTGTTTGTAAGTCAAACTATGGATGAAATGAACCTATGCCACAGTCGACGGTCTTGTATGCAGAAGGCGGCCATAATACTTCCAATAGAGATACCAGCTTGAAATTTTTTCTGCAGCTAAATAATTCCATATTGATGCTATATTTATAAAATTGGCACGTATATAAGCTTTATCTTCGCGCCAATTTAAAATACCAAATTAAAGCAGACTCCTAAGGTTATGCAACATTAGTTATTTCCAACATGAATTTACTAAACGCTTAACTTTTAAAAAGCAATTAATAATGCAATACAAAAAAATAAAAATGTTATATATTCGAATTTAATAAAACATCATTAAATAACAAAAGAATTATTAATTTAAACGACAATAACAATAGTTTAATGTAATATAATGTTAATTTAAAAAAAAAACTGTTAATTCAAACACTTAACCATTACTGAAATGATTTTTCTAAAATGGATTTTGTGCTTTTAAATATTTTTACCATGGTCAAATGCATAGCCGTTATTTTCGATGTATGATTGTAGTAAATTAAAATTTCTTTAAATGTTTTAGAGCTTGAACCCTTGCTAGCGCACCAAAATTGCAAAATATAACTGCTTGAAATCTGGCACTGATAAGATGTTCCTTGGCAAATAATAAGTATCATATTAAAAAAATAGAAAATAATAGAAAAAAAAAATATAACAATTATTAATTTCTTTGCATGTAGTGCTATTTAAGTCCAATAGATTTACAGAACACCATGTTTGAAAAGCATTAATGTCCGTTTGTACGTCTGAACAGAGGGAAATAGCGCTATGTTGCAGACATAACTTAACGTCATCCGACCGGCGACTTTGTCAAAACTAGAAGGTGATCGTAAATAAATAAGGTAAGCAGAAGTGGGCAAAGGTGGCTTCCTTGTGGGACGCCTGAAGTAACTTGGGTCATTTTAGAGACATCCAGGCCGATTATCCTTAACATAATCAAAGTTCCCTTGCTTGCTAACAAATTTCCTAGGGAAACAAGTATTTGGGGGGAAAAAAAACAGCTGACTGCCGCTACTGCTCTCAACAAAAGCCTCCTGCTGTTCCTAATATTTGTTCATTATTGGTGCACACATTAGTGTTAAAATCAGTAAAAAAATCAATGGAAACCTAAAATAACAAATTCTACTTATTTTAAAGGCAGTGTGGAACTTTTTTTTTTACGTTTTATAAGTTTTTTGAATCTTCTCTAGAAGAGACTTACAATAAATATTCAAATCTTAACCTATACTGTATTATAATTGTTAATTGGTTAATGGCCCTAAGTTGGGCAGGAGTGGGCGGTCGTTGCGCTGTAAGTGGTTACTGAGCCGCCTGAGCTGCCTGGCTAGTTGGTTTGGATGTATTGATAGTCTAGCTTCGTACTTCGAGACCTTACTATCAATTTCATCTGTGGATATTTGCGTTGCGAATATACCAGGGGCCCCAGTTATTGTTCGCAGTATCTTCGACTGTATTTGTTGGATGATTTCTATGTTGCTACTGCTTGCGTTTTCCCAGAGTTCAGACCCGTACATTCAGGTTGGCTTTAAACAAGAGTTGTAAATAACTACTTTGAGTTCCAGTGGCAGGGGTGAGCGGGAATTGATGAGCCAGTGGAAACTGTTGGCCTTGAGTTTTAGGGAAATCTTCTTCGCTTCAATGTGCTTTCTCCAGGTAAGTCTGTCTAAGTGGATGCCCAGGTATGTGACTTCGTCGGCTTGGGGGATTTGTTTGTTGTTTAGGGCCAGTGGTGGGCAGGTTGCCCGATTGAGTGTAACGTAATATGTTTGCATTTTTGTTCGTTGACTTGTATGCGCCAATCTGCTAGCCATTTATCTACGGCCCCCAGGTGGTTTTTTAAATACGCTGTTGCTGTTTTTGGACATTTTGAACGACTGGTTATAGCTGTGTCATCAGCAAAGGTGGATAGAGTTGTCTGACTGCTTGTGGGAATGTCAGCCGTGTACAAGATCAGTCCGAGCACACTTCCTTGAACTACTCCAGCTTCGATTTTGTGGTTGGCGGAGAAGAAATGTTTGCATCTGACAGCAAATACTCTGTCTTTAAGGTAAGATTCAAGTAATTTGTGGGTGTTTTGTGGTAGGACAGTCTTGACCGTCAATCCAAACGCGGTCGAAGGCTTGAGATACGTCTAGGAATAAGGCACTGCAGTATTCCCTGCATTCAAACGCTGTGCTTATTTCAGCTGTTATGCGATTTACCTGTTCGGTAGTTCCGTGATTTTCCCTGAAGCCAAACTGATGTAGGGGGATCGCTCTGTCATTTTGGAGGTGTGTTCTGAGGTGGCACAAAAGCAGTTTTTCAAATAGCGTTGATAGGGACGGAAGGAGGCTAATGGGCCTGTAGGACGAAGGTTGGGATTTGTCTTTGCCTGGTTTTGGTATCATTGTAATAACAGACTTTTTCCATTGTGTGGGAAAATAGACCCATTTAAGAATTGAGTTGAATATTGTGGTTATGCTTTTGACTGCGCATAGAGGCAATTCAATTATCATTTTAGGCGAAATCAAATCATGGCCAGGGACTCTTTTTGGATTCATCTGTTCTGCAATGGCTTTTATGATTGTGCTTGATTCAAGAATTATTGTGGAGCAAGGCTCCGCTGGTGAGATGTTTGGTAAAGTGAATTGGTTTGTCGGCGGATGAGGTTGGAAGACATTTTTTAAGTAAGAGGCGAATATGTTGGCCTTTTCCTCGTCACTACGGGCCTATCCGCCTGTTGGTGATCTAATTGGAAATCGGGTTCTATTGGTGGTTGAATGTTTGGGTGGAAATTTGTTGCTGAGGGCCAAAGGTGGGCTTTATAGGTACGTTGAGACTGATTCTTTTCAGTTAGTAAAGCTTTAGACAACTTCCGACAAGCTTCTTTAAACCTTTGTTTAGTGGCTGGGGAGCGGTGTGCCTGCCAGTCTCGGCGAAGTCGCCGCTTTTCTTGAAGGAGCGACTGGATCTGTGTAGTTGTACGTGTAGTTTTTGGGGGGGATGAGGCTGAAAGTTCGGGTGTAGAGTGTTTGGCAGCAGAGGACATTACATCCGTTATATGTTTAAGTGAGTCTTCAATATCAGCTTCACAGGAGATTTAAGGTTCGATTTTAAAGTGTGAGCTTATATACTTTTTATACTTTAGCCAATTTGTTTTATTGGATGTCAGAAATTGTGGTCGTTCTACAAACTGTGGATGTTCAGATAGACAGAGTAAAACCGGCGAGTGGTCAGATGACAGTTCCGCCAGGGTTTCAAGATGTATCAGCTAGAGGTGGAGAACTATCGATAGTCGGCGCCATCGATAGTGAGCGATTGTTTTTTTCAAACCATCGATAGTGTCGATAGTACCATCGATAGTCACCGATAATATCGTCCGAAATTAAAAATTTTTTTTTTAAGTTTTTAAGAAAAATGGTTTATTTTAACCAAAAGTTTTGATTCAAAAATAACAGGATGTTAATGTTTTTCTCTTTGAGCCGGGTGCGTCTCTCGGAAACAATTTGCCCTGCCTTGCTAAAAGCTCTTTCCGATTCTACGGATGTTGCGGGAATGCAAAGGTATTTGCAAAAGAGGCCCTTTATGCAGGGAAGATCAGTTTGATTAACCTGGAATAAAAGTAAAATACGTATGTAAATATTGATAACTTATAATTTGTTTTCGAATCATACCTTAATCCATAACAGTGGGTCCACATCGTGACTGACAATTGCCCTCTCCAGATATTGCCTTTTAATAAGTATAGCATCCACTCGTGCGTTTCCGATTTTGCTATCTGATCGTTCACCCAAAAAATCAAAAAATGTGTCCTGGGTACTTGTGTCCGCTGCGATGGTCAGATCCTTTCTGGACTCTTCGATTGACGAATGGGCCAGTTCGTTTTCAAAAAAGGTTGATGCTTGTTCAGCGTTTGAAGCGTCTTGAAAACCATTTTTTTTAAAACGTGGGTCCAATAATGTTGCCATCATACATACATTTCTTTGTTCATAAATTGAGAGTCGTTTCTTTATTGATTCCATTAATATATTTTGGATTGTTTTTCCTTGCATAGTTTCTGGCAAGAATTTTTCGATTTTCCGCAGAAGCCCATATGCCATGGGTATAATCAGAGATATGGTTACATATTTTCCACCAGAAACTTTTTCACTTGCTTGCTGGAAGAAAGACAATATTTTTTCCATATCTTTTAACACAAGTATTTCGTCAGCCGTAAATGGCTGAGGTGCATTTGTGGTTCCTAATAGGACTTTGGCAATGGCATCATTTGTTTTTAAAATTCTCTCAATCATGAAAAAGAAACTGTTCCATCTTGTTGGTACTTCTTGCAGCAAAGTATAAATCGTACCTTCTTGTGCTAATTTAAATTTTTCATTAGCAATCGGGCTTTGTTTGAAAAATCTAACTATTGATTTGCACTTGGTAAATAAATTTTTTATGACTGCGTCATCAACTCTTAATGCATCTTGCACAACTAAGTTGATTGTGTGCGCAAAGCATGGCAGATTTTGAATTTGCAATATTGCACATGCTTTAAGCATGGAGCTGGCATTATCAGTTACAATGCACACGGTCTTATTAAAAATGTTCCAATCAATTAGAATATTTCGCAAAGTATCTGCAATGTTTTGCGAACAGTGATTTGTTACATTAACAGTTTTTTTGTAGCCAAGGATGCTGTTTTTAGTTCATAGTTATGAACAAAATGACTCGTCACCGTCAAAAAACTGTCATTGGCACTCGATGTCCACAAATCACAAGTTATTGATACATCCGTCACTTCTTGAAATATCAATGACAATTTGGCAGAGGTTTCCTTGTACAGATTGGACATAAGCACATCACGCAAGTATGTCTTGCTTGGCAATTTATAACGAGGATCCAATACCTGACTGTATTTGATAAAACCTTCGTTTTCCACAATGTTGTATGGCTGTACATCTTTAGCGACCATTTCTGTCAATGCATTGTCGATGTCGGTCTTTCGCTTAGAATTCGACTCGTACAGGACAGCTCTTTTGAACAAGGAAGCCACAGAGTTCACACTCGATCTGCAACTGCTGCTTGTAGACGCAGTGTCGTTCCTTTTTACAGCTGTTGTGTTAGAGTCCGGTTCCAAGCTGGGATGAAACCTTTTTATATGGTCGCGCAAGTTTGATGTATTGCCGCTTGTTTTATATTCCTTGCCACAGTCAAGGCATTTGGCAAGTTTTTTGTCGTCGGACCTCTTAAAATACTTCCAAACAGTTGATATTTTACTCCTTTTAGAGTTCTTTTGGCTTTCGGGGAGAACATCTTTTTCAGAGTCCGTGCTGGTGCAATCACAGTCCTGTTTGTTTGGACTTGGCGCAGTAGGTGTTGCGGACCTCCGACGTGTACCTTAAATGCAACACATTATCCATCAAAATACTTATGCAAAATACATTAAACATACCTTTTTTTAAAAAGCGTTCCATTTTTAATAGTTTTTTTTATAATTCCCGTCAATTTTAACAATTTTTCAGTTGTTTGTGTGAAGTTGTGTGTGAAATGCGCGTTAAAGTATTTTAGCGATGTGAGACGCCCGCTATCGATGGCACTATCGATAGTGGACGGGCCGCTATCGAAGGTGTCTGCTGCTATCGATAGTGGCTCGATAGCGCCCAACCATCGATAGTGTCGATAGTGCCATCGATAGTTCTCCACCTCTAGTATCAGCCTGGACGGCACTCTCCTAGTTACAGCAAAATCGATAATGTCTGGTTTTTTGTTCGGATCTGCTGGCCAGTATGTGGGAGTACCTGGTGAAACAAAGTCTGGCTTATTACCGGGTTTGATAATAGCGTTGTATAATTGGCGTTCTTTGGGGTTAATAAGACGAGAGCCCCAGTAGTGGTGTTTCGCATTATAGTCACCGGCAGCTATAAAACAGGTACCGAATGAGTTGTAAAAGCCTAAAAATTCGTTCTCTGAAATATTAAATCGTGGGGGACAATACACAGCCATTAGGGTGACTGGACCGCTGGTTATGTTGATTCGTAGGGATGTGGCCTGTATGTGGTTGTAAGCAAACGCCTCCAGAGGGTGATGCCTAATGCGCTGTTTGATAAGGATTCCGGTCCCTCCGTGAGCTTTGCCGTCTGGGTTGTTGCTCGCATAGAAGATGTAGCCAGTGAGATAGAAATGGTTTTTATTGGTTATGTGCGTTTCTGAGAGGAGCATGATATCGATGTCCTGGTTGTTTAAGAACTGTAGAAGTTCAAGTCTATGCTGCGAAGCACCGTTAGCGTTCCAAAAGCATATTCTTAAGGGATCCATTTAAGTTGACTTTTGTTTGATTAGAAGTTTCATAAGGTTGTTCTGGTTTCGCACTAGTTCCTGGAGGGTACCTTGCATTGAAGCATGATGTTCGTGAGTGTAGCTAAAGTAGCTTCGATGCTGTTTTGTATGTGTGGAGTGTAAGTCTGGTTTTGTTGGTTATAAGGTTGAGTTGCTCTTTGAGCGTTTTGCTCTGGAAGCGGAGTATATTTCGGTTTTGGGATAGGCGGGTGGGGCTGTAATGCTTCGGGCTGAGCAGTTCTTGTAGGCGGCAATCCAGGGTATCGAAGTGCAGCCGCAAACGAAACTCCAGGAGTGGCTTGCGAAGGAATGTAAAGATTTGGCTGAGCAACCTGTTGGGCGGAGGATGGTTGTTGGCTGTGGTTTTCACCACAGTTGCTACACGGTTGACTCGATACCCTTTATTACAACTTGAAGTCCTTTGCTACTTTTGAGTTGGTAGGTGTATAATTAATACGCTCACCGTCCAGGAAGTTTGTTACAGAGCGGTAGTTGGCTTCATTGGTGATCTGGAGCTTGGTTTCAGATATATTACCTCTTTTTAAAATAGTAACATAAATGTTGTTTTGCCCAATTTTTTGGGTGGTTGACCGTCATCTTTTTCGAGCTCGCCAACTTTAACTTTAACTTTAACTTTAACTTTAACTTTAACTTTAACTTTAACTTTAACTTTAACTTTAACTTTAACTTAACTTTAACTTTAACTTTAACTTTAACTTTAACTTTAACTTTAACTTACTTTAACTTTAACTTTAACTTTAACTTTAACTTTAACTTTAACTTTAACTTTAACTTTAACTTTAACTTTAACTTTAACTTTAACTTTAACTTTAACTTTAACTTTAACTTTAACTTTAACTTTAACTTTAACTTTAACTTTACTTTAACTTTAACTTTAACTTTAACTTTAACTTTAACTTTAACTTTAACTTTAACTTTAACTTTAACTTTAACTTTAACTTTAACTTTAACTTTAACTTTAACTTTAACTTTAACTTTAACTTTAACTTTAACTTTAACTTTAACTTTAACTTTAACTTTAACTTTAACTTTAACTTTAACTTTAACTTTAACTTTAACTTTAACTTTAACTTAACTTTAACTTTAACTTTAACTTTAACTTAACTTAACTTTAACTTTAACTTTAACTTTAACTTTAACTTTAACTTTAACTTTAACTTTAACTTTAACTTAACTTTAACTTTAACTTTAACTTTAACTTTAACTTTAACTTTAACTTTAACTTTAACTTTAACTTTAACTTTAACTTTAACTTTAACTTTAACTTTAACTTTAACTTTAACTTTAACTTTAACTTTAACTTTAACTTAACTTTAACTTTAACTTTAACTTTAACTTTAACTTTAACTTTAACTTTAACTTAACTTTAACTTTAACTTTAACTTTAACTTTAACTTTAACTTTAACTTTAACTTTAACTTTAACTTTAACTTTAACTTTAACTTTAACTTTAACTTTAACTTTAACTTTAACTTTAACTTTAACTTTAACTTTAACTTTAACTTTAACTTTAACTTTAACTTTAACTTTAACTTTAACTTTAACTTTAACTTTAACTTTAACTTTAACTTTAACTTTAACTTTAACTTTAACTTTAACTTTAACTTTAACTTTAACTTTAACTTTAACTTTAACTTTAACTTTAACTTTAACTTTAACTTTAACTTTAACTTTAACTTTACGTCCATATTCTTAGGGTACTAAATTTGACAATTGTTGATGCGCCGAAATGAAATAAACGCACACATGCTCCCGTGTATTGGAATACATACATACATACAAAGACCAATTCAAGCGCAGGGCAACCTTCTTCAAAAAGCGCCTCTTTGCGACTGAATGGCTGAACTCGTGCAGTGCAGTGCTGCCAGATTTTGAGAGATAAAATAAGCTAGATTGAAGAAAAAAATAAGCTAGAATGAGCTAAAAATTAAAAAAATTAAGCTAAAAATAAGCTAACCATGGAAAACATTAAAATAGTTGATTTTTTAATTTTATTGATATTATATTTATATAGCTATTAGAGCAAAGAAATAATTTCATCGACTTCATCATTCGATTCCATATATTTAGCGGATGAGCTGACTAAAGCGAGGTATTTCGTTGGAAGTATGTAGTCATGGCAACATTTGCCATGACTTCGCAGTCCATATCTATAACATAAAAAAAAATACTTAGTATATTTTAAATAATTTAAAATTTCAAAAACAAACCTTATTCTTAAATTCATTTTGTTGCGCAACTTTGTTTTGACCATGTTCATTTGGCTGAATACCCTCTCAACCGCAGCATTCGACCATGGCAGTGAAAGAATGTGCAAAGCAAATAACGCCAGTTGCTCGAAAGCTTTGTTTTGGCCAGCATCCTTATACATCAAAACTTCTGACCAAAACTATATAGTTATTTCCTTTTTTTCCCAATTAATAAGGTGGATTTTTCCAAATTGGGATACTATTTCATCAATATTTTCATATTTGAAATGTTCCAACAACGAAATTTTTTGTTATAAATTTTTTTAAGCCGAAATTAGCTAAATAAAATTTGAAATAAGCCAGATTTTAAGCATTTCAAGTATTTTTCAAGCTATTTCATTTTAAAATATGCTAAATCTAGCTTGAAATAAGCTAAAATGGCAACAATGGTGCAGTGAGTGCGCGAGCATAAAAATGAGAATAAGAATGAGAGAGCAAAAAACCCGAATGCACACGAAGCGCCGGGGCCTGCTGCTGAGAGCACCGGGGGCCTGTCGATAAAAAGTTTTTGTGTCCAAATTCGTTGAATGAAATGTTGTATGGTTAATGGTAGTATTAATTTATCTTTCCCTGGTTGGTGTCTAAGAGCAACGGAGCCATTTAACATACCTGTTTGTAAGTCAAACTATGGATGAAATGAACCTATGCCACAGTCGACGGTCTTGTATGCAGAAGGCGGCCATAATACTTCCAATAGAGATACCAGCTTGAAATTTTTTCTGCAGCTAAATAATTCCATATTGATGCTATATTTATAAAATTGGCACGTATATATTTATCTTCGCGCCAATTTAAAATACCAAATTAAAGCTGACTCCTAAGGTTATGCAACATTAGTTATTTCCAACATGAATTTACTAAACGCTTAACTTTTAAAAAGCAATTAATAATGCAATACAAAAAAATAAAAATGTTATATATTCGAATTTAATAAAACATCATTAAATAACAAAAGAATTATTAATTTAAACGACAATAACAATAGTTTAATGTAATATAATGTTAATTTAAAAAAAAAACTGTTAATTCAAACACTGATCCATTACTGAAATGATTTTTCTAAAATGGATTTTGTGCTTTTACATATTTTTACCATGGTCAAATGCATAGCCGTTATTTTCGATGTATGATTGTAGTAAATTAAAAATTTCTTTAAATGTTTTAGAGCTTGAACCCTTGCTAGCGCACCAAAATTGCAAAATATAACTGCTTGAAATCTGGCACTGATAAGATGTTCCTTGGCAAATAATAAGTATCATATTAAAAAAATAGAAAATAATAGAAAAAAAAAATATAACAATTATTAATTTCTTTGCATGTAGTGCTATTTAAGTCCAATAGATTTACAGAACACCATGTTTGAAAAGCATTAATGTCCGTTTGTAACGTCTGAACAGAGGGAAATAGCGCTATGTTGCAGACATAACTTAACGTCATCCGACCGGCGACTTTGTCAAAACTAGAAGGTGATCGTAAATAAATAAGGTAACCAGAAGTGGGCAAAGGTGGCTTCCTTGTGGGACGCCTGAAGTAACTTGGGTCATTTTAGAGACATCCAGGCCGATTATCCTTAACATAATCAAAGTTCCCTTGCTTGCTAACAAATTTCCTAGGGAAACAAGTATTTGGGGGGAAAAAAACAGCTGACTGCCGCTACTGCTCTCAACAAAAGCCTTCTGCTGTTCCTAATATTTGTTCATTATTGGTGCACACATTAGTGTTAAAATCAGTAAAAAAAATCAATGGAAACCTAAAATAACAAATTCTACTTATTTTAAAGGCAGTGTGGAACTTTTTTTTTTACGTTTTATAAGTTTTTTGAATCTTCTCTAGAAGAGACTTACAATAAATATTCAAATCTTATCCTATACTGTATTATACTGTATTGGTTAATGGCCCTAAGTTGGGCAGGAGTGGGCGGTCGTTGCGCTGTAACCGAGAGTGGTTACTGAGCCGCCTGAGCTGCCTGGCTAGTTGATTTGGATGTATTGATAGTCTAGCTTCGTACTTCGAGACCTTACTATCAATTTCATCTGTGGATATTTGCGTTGCGAATATACCAGGGGCCCCAGTTATTGTTCGCAGTATCTTCGACTGTATTTGTTGGATGATTTCTATGTTGCTACTGCTTGCGTTTTCCCAGAGTTCAGACCCGTACATTCCGGTTGGCTTTAAACAAGAGTTGTAAATAACTACTTTGAGTTCCAGTGGCAGGGGTGAGCGGGAATTGATGAGCCAGTGGAAACTGTTGGCCTTGAGTTTTAGGGAAATCTTCTTCGCTTCAATGTGCTTTCTCCAGGTAAGTCTGTCTAAGTGGATGCCCAGGTATGTGACTTCGTCGGCTTGGGGGATTTGTTTGTTGTTTAGGGCCAGTGGTGGGCAGGTTGCCCGATTGAGTGTAAACGTAATATGTTTGCATTTTTGTTCGTTGACTTGTATGCGCCAATCTGCTAGCCATTTATCTACGGCCCTCAGGTGGTTTTTTAAATACGCTGTTGCTGTTTTTGGACATTTTGAACGACTGGTTATAGCTGTGTCATCAGCAAAGGTGGATAGAGTTGTCTGACTGCTTGTGGGAATGTCAGCCGTGTAAAGGACATACAAGATCAGTCCGAGCACACTTCCTTGGGGTACTCCAGCTTCGATTTTGTGGTTGGCGGAGAAGAAATGTTTGCATCTGACAGCAAATACTCTGTCTTTAAGGTAAGATTCAAGTAATTTGTGGGTGTTTTGTGGTAGGACAGTCTTGACCGTCAATCCAAACGCGGTCGAAGGCTTGAGATACGTCTAGGAATAAGGCACTGCAGTATTCCCTGCATTCAAACGCTGTGCTTATTTCAGCTGTTATGCGATTGACCTGTTCGGTAGTTCCGTGATTTTCCCTGAAGCCAAACTGATGTAGGGGGATCGCTCTGTCATTTTGGAGGTGTGTTCTGAGGTGGCACAAAAGCAGTTTTTCAAATAGCGTTGATAGGGACGGAAGGAGGCTAATGGGCCTGTAGGACGAAGGTTGGGATTTGTCTTTGCCTGGTTTTGGTATCATTGTAATAACAGACTTTTTCCATTGTGTGGGAAAATAGACCCATTTAAGAATTGAGTTGAATATTGTGGTTATGCTTTTGACTGCGCATAGAGGCAATTCAATTATCATTTTAGGCGAAATCAAATCATGGCCAGGGACTCTTTTTGGATTCATCTGTTCTGCAATGGCTTTTATGATTGTGCTTGATTCAAGAATTATTGTGGAGCAAGGCTCCGCTGGTGAGATGTTTGGTAAAGTGAATTGGTTTGTCGGCGGATGAGGTTGGAAGACATTTTTTAAGTAAGAGGCGAATATGTTGGCCTTTTCCTCGTCACTACGGGCCCATCTGCCTGTTGGTGATCTAATTGGAAATCGGGTTCTATTGGTGGTTGAATGTTTGGGTGGAAATTTGTTGCTGAGGGCCAAAGGTGGGCTATATAGGCACGTTGAGACTGATTCTTTTCAGTTAGTAAAGCTTTAGACAACTTCCGACAAGCTTCTTTAAACCTTTGTTTAGTGGCTGGGGAGCGGTGTGCCTGCCAGTCTCGGCGAAGTCGCCGCTTTTCTTGAAGGAGCGACTGGATCTGTGTAGTTGTACGTGTAGTTTTTGGGGGGGATGAGGCTGAAAGTTCGGGTGTAGAGTGTTTGGTAGCAGAGGACATTACATCCGTTATATGTTTAAGTGAGTCTTCAATATCAGCTTCACAGGAGATTTAAGGTTCGATTTTAAAGTGTGAGCTTATATACTTTTTATACTTTAGCCAATTTGTTTTATTGGATGTCAGAAATTGTGGTCGTTCTACAAACTGTGGATGTTCAGATAGACAGAGTAAAACCGGCGAGTGGTCAGATGACAGTTCCGCCAGGGTTTCAAGATGTATCAGCCTGGACGGCACTCTCCTAGTTACAGCAAAATCGATAATGTCTGGTTTTTTGTTCGGATCTGCTGGCCAGTATGTGGGAGTACCTGGTGAAACAAAGTCTGGCTTATTACCGGGTTTGATAATAGCGTTGTATAATTGGCGTCCTTTGGGGTTAATAAGACGAGAGCCCCAGTAGTGGTGTTTCGCATTATAGTCACCGGCAGCTATAAAACAGGTACCGAATGAGTTGTAAAAGCCTAAAAATTCGTTCTCTGAAATATTAAATCGTGTGGGACAATACACAGCCATTAGGGTGACTGGACCGCTGGTTATGTTGATTCGTAGGGATGTGGCCTGTATGTGGTTGTAAGCAAACGCCTCCAGAGGGTGATGCCTAATGCGCTGTTTGATAAGGATTCCGGTCTCTCCGTGAGCTTTGCCGTCTGGGTTGTTGCTCGCATAGAAGGTGTAGCCAGTGAGATAGAAATGGTTTTTATTGGTTATGTGCGTTTCTGAGAGGAGCATGATATCGATGTCCTGGTTGTTTAAGAACTGTAGAAGTTCAAGTCTATGCTGCGAAGCACCGTTAGCGTTCCAAAAGCATATTCTTAAGGGATCCATTTAAGTTGACTTTTGTTTGATTAGAAGTTTCATAAGGTTGTTCTGGTTTCGCACTAGTTCCTGGAGGGTACCTTGCATTGAAGCATGATGTTCGTGAGTGTAGCTAAAGTAGCTTCGATGCTGTTTTGTATGTGTGGAGTGTAAGTCTGGTTTTGTTGGTTATAAGGTTGAGTTGCTCTTTGAGCGTTTTGCTCTGGAAGCGGAGTATATTTTGGTTTTGGTATAGGCGGGTGGGGCTGTAATGCTTCGGGCTGAGCAGTTCTTGTAGGCGGCAATCCAGGGTATCGAAGTGCAGCCGCAAACGAAACTCCAGGAGTGGCTTGCGAAGGAATGTAAAGATTTGGCTGAGCAACCTGTTGGGCGGAGGAATGGTTGTTGGCTGTGGTTTTCACCACAGTTGCTACACGGTTGACTCGATACCCTTTATTACAACTTGAAGTCCTTTGCTACTTTTGAGTTGGTAGGTGTAATAATTAACACGCTCACCGTCCAGGAAGTTTGTTACAGAGCGGTAGTTGGCTTCATTGGTGATCTGGAGCTTGGTTTCAGATATATTACCTCTTTTTAAAATAGTAACATAAATGTTGTTTTGCCCAATTTTTTGGGTGGTTGACCGTCATCTTTTTCGAGCTCGCCGGGTATGGCGAATTTGTTTCCAGAAGTTGCCTTAGTGGTGTTGTTTGAAGTTTTCGTAAGTTTAGGCAAATTTGCTTTTTTAGGTTTTTTCGGACTAAGTTTTCTTTTTATTTGTACATACCGATCGATCCCAGTCTGTACAAGCGTAGATTGTGAGAGCTCTGCAGCAGAAGCTAGTATTGCTCGCGATGCAAAAATCGGCCACACGTTGGTCGATGTTGAAGTTGTTGAAGTTGTTGTTGTAGACGATACGACAGTTGTTATTGAGGGCATCGTATTAGTATTAGTATCGTATTAGTGAGCGCACAAGCTGATGTAGTCGGTGCGCCTATAGGTGGAAGGGGGAAAGGGCATTGCGAACTCCATGACTAAGTTGGACCAGCGCAGCTTGAGTTGGTAAATGGTGCTGGCGAAAGAGACCGAGCTCTCTCAGTAGCGGGCGGCGACATTGCACTTGTTGTTGTGTTATTTACTGTCTCCGATGAGTCAATTGCTAAGTATGCATTATTTTTTGAAGACGAAGACAGTTGAAGCGAAGACAGTCGATGCGCGTCTTGCTGTTGTTGTTGTTGTATACGACTTTGACTCACTGGCTTGCTGTTGGCACTTTTCAATAACGTACCCGCAGGCATTGTTATTTAGTTTAATTTATTTAAATCTTCGTATTTGTTATTAGATTTGTTAGGGAAGAAAGCCCTTGCTGTCAGCGTCTTTTCGCTATTTATTGGTGTAATTTTATTTTTTAAATAACTTAGTTTTCCCGTTCACTCGGCGGAGCGATTCTGTTGATTCTTCTGATGGAAACTGACCAACAAAAGTGTTGAACATCTCGTGTTAATTAGCTGCTTGGCACCAGTGTTGCTAAAGATGATGAAAAAGGTCTCGCTTTGCACAATTAGTACATTAAATTAAAGGGTAATAAGAACCAAAACAGCGTTATACTAAACTAAGATAATTTAAACTTCTAACCATATAAAAACAAACCGAAACGCGCTTGCTAAAAACAAGTCCCAAGAAAATAATTTCTTTTTTTGTACCATGACAACCTTTACTTTGTTTCTATCAATTTCGTTCAGGTGCGGCGGATTTGCAAAACTCAAGATAGTTAGACTTGAAGAGATTCTGAGGTGCCATCACAAAATTATTTTTAAAAAGTCAAAATATTAACCAAATCTATTTTGCAACAATGTTTTAAAAACATCAAAGAATAAGGTAAAAATATCATTTGCACTTTATTTTATCGCAAAGTATTTTAAAAGAATTAATTTCTGTTCTTGCGAGTCTGAATCCGTCAGCCAAATGCTTGGCGAAAAATTTCCGTGCGTTTTTTGCGGAAGTTAACAAAGAATTAACAGAGGGAACATAGATTCCGTGCGAATCTTTCGGAAGTAAAAATTGGAACAGGTCTGGGAAATTCGAATCCGTCTGAATCTTTCGGAAGTGATATCAGGAACTGGGCTGATAGCTTTTAAAGAGAACTCGTTGTGTCCTACCACTCAGATAACTAAAAATCCATGTTAGAAGATCATTTGAAAACCCTAATAAGTCTAATAGCCTAATTCCATTGCTTTTTTTTAAATGTGCCTGATTCCATTGGCGCATTAACATTTAGCTAATGCTACTCCGAGATGTGAGTGGCACGAGCAGCTGATCTGGGTTTGTTTACTTTTGCATTTTGGCAAATCCAAAAGAAATTAATCAAAATTAATGAACATGAGTGAGTTTACTAAACTCTGTAATGCTCAGCAGGACATCTATAATGCGACCGAGGCATTTGCCAACAAGAAATTAATCAAAATTAATGAACATGAGTGAGTTTACTAAACTCTGTAATGCTCAACAGGACATCTATAATGCGACCGAGGCATTTGCCAACAAGGAAGAGAAGCTGATGTTATGACGGGTTTGAAATGGAGACCACCACAGTTTCCAAAAAGGGCTAGGATCCCCGGAGATGTGGGAGTTATTTTATGCCAGAGATCCAGCAGTAATGCATTGTGGTACTGCGACCAGAATTTGCAGTGTGCGCTTTAGTTTTCAGTCATTTTTATACAAAATAGATTTTATATTCAAAAGACATCAAAAATTGCATATAGAAAACAGCTGTTGTAGTGGTGGCACGAACAAAATATCGTTCAATATCGGTATTTTCCGGTATTTTTTCTAAAAATGTTCGGGGCGAATGGTTTTTAATCGCATTTAAAAATCGCATTTATTTTAAATGCGGCATTTAGCCTTATGGGATTCCCTGTGTAAATAAATGCGCATTAGGCTAAATGCGTTTTAATGCGCCAATGGAATCAGGCTATAACTTCTGTACAAGGAGAAAGTGATTTACAGAATCAAACGCTTTAATTAAATCAGTGTAAGCAACGTCAGTCTGAAGGTTATTTCTGAAGCCATTTATATCGAAACACGTAAGTTTTAAGTGGTTTGATGTCGTAGGCCTGCGTTTATAAATCCGTGTTGGCACGGGGATATAACCGAAAAAAGTTAGAATAAGCGGACAACTCGGACAACCTTATATTTGCTTGTATTTGCTTGTATTTGATTTATTTCCCTTTTTATGAAGGATAAACTAAAGGTGGAGTCGGAGGTCTTATGGATAGGGTAAACCATTTATGGAGTGGTCTGCACTGGGTCTCTGCGCAGTACCTAAGAACACAACCGGGAACCCGGTGAGTAGACCTTAACCATTTGCAGATCAACGAGAATGGAGTTTTACTTAAATTAGATTAATTTATACTTGGACAGATTGATGTGTACTAAACGAAAGTGAATATGTCGTTTGGAAAAACTGCGAAAAAATATCGGCAATTGCCTATTCAGTGATTGCCTTGGAATTTTCAAACGATGGAGATGCTGGGTAGGAGCCGGATTTACGCTTAGTGCTAAAAAATTATTAAAACTATTTTGAATCTAATGCAAACTGGATCCGACAACGAATTAAGTAGCCATTATATTACTGGGCGTTTAGCGGGGTAAAATTCGACCGAGCACTTAAGTATCTGGTTTATTGGAGTTAGACGGATAGTGTAACGGAACACTCTGTTTAAAGAGGAGTTCAATCTATTAATGTCCTCAGCCATGTTAGTGCATGAATAAAGTTCAAAGCAGTCAAAGTGAGATAAACAAGTATTTAAGCGACCAATGCTTGTCTTACAAACGCAGTGCATTCAGTCTTCTCAAAATGTTCCTTTAGCGCTGATCCTGCATCAATAGTCATGTTTTAATTCGATGTCGTTCATTTTATTAAAAGTTAGTAACTCAGATCGATAAGGTTCGAGTCAACAGCAATTAAGACTTCAAGCCTATAAAGTGTGTACTTATGTACCTGGAAACACCTCGGAGCTGAGAATCGCCGGTTTTAACCAGGTTTCTGTGAACACAATAATAAATGAAAAACTATCAGAGTACAATTTAGTCAGCTTACTAAGTAAGCCTCTTGTATTTTAATAGGAAAGAAGAATTGAATAGGCCAGTTTTTTTTAATAGAAGAGGAAGACGATGGCGCTGGGGATGGCTCTTAAACGGTATTGCCCATTTCCCTTGAACTGTTTTTTTTTTCTCATTCACAAATATGCCTTCAGGCCAGAAATTCGCTGAGTTCAGGGTTTCAAAATGCGCACAAAGAATACCATTCTTAAACGATGATACATTCCTAGCATAAGAAAATTTTAACTGTTCGATTTTTGGATCATCCACTTTGACTTTGTTGGGGATATAAGCCGTAATATCAAGTCGTGAAATAAATATAGTGACATATCCATAATCCCATATAACTCTTATGCACATGTCCACACACCTACACACACATACACCCTTAGTACCCAAATCAGCCGATATCTAATTGCAAATGTACCCAAGCCTTAGACTAAACATCCAAAACGAATCAGCCGATATCTAATTGCAAATGTACCCAAGCCTTAGACTAAACATCCAGAACGAATCAAATTACGTTATCAGTTCGTTCCCACACTTTCGGATCCCAATGGAAAATTACCATGCGAGCAAAATCCCAAGATTCTAGACTAAACAATCGGATTGAGTGGCTGGTGCATTATCAATCAACAATCCAAAGGGCAATTAGAAAACTCACTCAATTAACGCCAAGTCCACTCTTAGAAAGCTCTAAAGCTCAAAACCGAGGTATGATCGTCAAAGAAGTTTAAATTAAGAAGCGAGTTCAGTTTGAGACCTAAAACAATTAGGACGTGTTCTTCCAAATAATAATAATTGTACAAGTTGATAAATAAAATTAAATAAAGTTTTTTTTTTATGTAAAACTTATAGTACGAATATTTAATTATATGTATTTTAATTGCACCGTATAAACACATGTAACCGTTTTTGGTACCACACTTGTGACAGTTTTTGGTAATGCAGTACTATTCTTTGCATTACCAGTGTCAACATGGGGTGTTGGGGCCACTATTTTATTTTGTTCAGACAAAGCGGATGTCCAAAGCGGCACTAAATCGCGACCCGCACATTTGGGTACCGAATTTATTTAAGCCCCTTATTTAAGTACCATTGTAGCGGCATTGTAGATTACCATCTGTGGTGCGGGCTGCGACTCGCGGGGAGGGGGTTCCACGGCGTTATCCGAAGGCTGCCCACCGACGGCAACATTTTTGCGGTTAGGGGAATGGGCTCCCATATCATAGGGCTAAAGAGCTGCGATTCGAGGGCCGAAAGTAGATTACTTCCGCAACCCAGCTTTTTGTGTTGCTATTGGATGGTTTTTGATGGCACTACAAACCATTTTCGCATCACTGTGCAAATATAGCGGACAAAAATCTTAAGCTCAAGAACTTTGAGAGAGAAAGGGACAAGAAACGCAACACCGATTAACGCCGATATTAGCACCACTAAACCAGAGGGACAGAGATAGTAACATGTCAAGAGCGAAGCAACGTTTAGATTTTGCCGTTCCAAACAACTCTTCAGAGAAAATTTCAAAGAGGTAGAAAAGAGTATAAAACTTTAACATTAATGCGCCAGTCACAAGAAAATCAGGCTTAATTACATTAGTTATATAAATATATCTTAATAATATCATGATTTAAATCTTACTGTTTTAAAAATAAAAATTTAAAAGTTTCTTCATTTTGAAAGTGCTGTAATTTTTTATGTGTTATGTTTTCAGTTTGTTTTCGAATTGTAATGTGCCCTTAACGGTTTTAAGTTTCTTTGGTAGATGGTTCTGAAGTTTAACAGCATAAGTGAAGAATTGTCTGTCTGAGCTTACAAGTCTTGTACGAATACTAACAATATTGTTGGCTCGTTGCGAGGAATATAGCTGGAAAAAACATCGGCGATGTACCGATACATCGATGTTTTTCGAAAATCGGGAAACACCGGGGTTCCAAACCTTCGATGTTCGATGTTTCCTCTTTACCCATCACACAATTTAAACTCCACAAAAACCAAACTCCAGACTAAGGTGGGTCGAGATGTCTGTGATGACATACTTCAAGGGGTCAATACAAGATTGGTCCCCTATGAAAATCGTACGGTAACAAGAATGACCACGATTTTAGACCCTCGCTTTAAAAAGGAGGATTTTGGAATCCATTTAATTCCTCCCAAGGAGTTAAATCATTAGAGGATGAACTGTCGCGCATCAATGCTCAATCAAAAGCTTCCACATCAAGCCCGCCAACATTAGAATCCACAGCAGAGTCTAACACACTATTCAGTTTTTTACAAACAAACAATATTCAAAAAATCCAAACCGGTCGCGTGGATTCCATATTAGCTTTGAGACAATATCTAAATGGTACTAATTTGGAGCCTGCACAAAACCCTTTGGATTATTGGAAGGTAAAAAAAGATAAAAATTTAGATGGTAACCAACTTAAAATCCCATTTCTTCTTTTAACAGATATCAAATGACAACGCTTTCAAAACATGCGTTTTTAAATACTTCTGCGTTCCGGCCACCTCTACTGAAAGCGAGAGGATGTTCAGTAAGGCCGGGCTTATTATCAGCGAAAAGCGAAGCTCGCTTAAGGCTAAAAACGTCAATATGTTATTATTAAAATACATTTTTTCAAAAACACCTTAAAATAATTCGATGTATCGATACATCGATGTTTTTTTTCTGAAAAACATCGAAACATCGATGTAGGGAAACATCGATTATTTTCCAGCTCTAGCGAGGAAGAAAATCTGATAAGGTCAAACGTTACTCTTATTTTTTGCTGGCCTATATTCAAAACAACTAACATTACCTACTGAACTCTCGGTGATCAGATATAAATTAAAACTACATTCAGGTACATTAGCACACATCACATCTTTTATTGCCGACTCCCAGGCTTTTTTCTCCTTTCAAACTTGTCTAGTTGTTATTGCACCAGTAAGCTTACGGCTAAAAAATTATCTTTTTTGTCATATATCAGCTTATTTACACGCGCTCTCTTAGTCTAAAACAGTTCGTATACATAAACAGTTGTATACCGTCTCCACTGTGCTTACGCTTTGTCTCTTTTAGCTATAGCTCTCTTGATATCGATGTTGAACCATGAATTAAATTAAATTCCAGAATTATATAGTCAATACTTTCAAAGTCTCTGTATTAAAAGGTTTGCTCGGTGTGGTCAATTTGAACGTAGTAAGTCAAGAAGATAGGGTTATGTTTTGAAAAATTCGGCACAGCGATTTGTTCATACAGTAGAACTTTCTCAATATCATGTACACAGAAAACAAAAATACTTTACACAAAAACAGTATCAATATATTTAACATTTTTTTGATATTAAAATGTTAAATCGATCATATTGTAATTTTCATATTTTGATGTCATAACTTTATTATTGCATAGTCGGTTTTAAAAAAAATGTGATATTATTGTGTATCGCAGAAGCGAAACTGTTTTTTTTTTTAACAATTTTGTTAACAATTGCTAAAAGTATGTACATTTGTTTCTGAAATAACTTAAAATATATATGATGCTATACATTTATTTATATATACAAATTTTTTCACATGAAAATTAATTATGCAAAATGTTGTGTTTGAATCGTACATATGTATGTAAATGCGGTTTCTGCTGATATTAAAGCTTCTGGTTTAACTTCTGGAAAGAAAATATAAAGTAAAATGGAATTAGGTCCTGTTTTTTCGTCTTGATGATTAACTAAAAGTCGATTTTAAAATTGAAACCTTACACATTTATAGTGAGTGTCTATGTTGGCCCGCAAAAATAATGCATATATTTCCAAATCATGTATGTCTGGGATAGACACACGTACACATACAGTCACATTTTTGCCGGACAGCATAAACACTCACACACACAACACAAAAGAATTATGAAATTTTAAATGCTACAATAATAGCTTGTTTAACTTGTTAGTTACAATCATAACATATCTTCCACTTATCACTTATTTATACAGTTTAAAAATTCCTACTCACCTTCTCTTGCGCTCCACTGGTAAAACACACTACCGATGTCTTCTCACATAAATGTCAAATCACCGAAAAACAAGCAATACGAAAGCCATGAAAGCGGGACAACACGTGTAACTGTCCTTCTCCCTCTAACTTATTTGATTTTTGTCGCCAACTTGCAGGATTCATTCTTTTTCGACTTGAGAGAACTTTCAAAAAGGGAGAAAAGAAAAAAATACCATTTTCAACCTCAAATTTACGTTTTTCAATAAAATAAAAATCTCTTGTAAATATCAAAGTAAACAGTCGTTATCAAATTGAACTTTAAGATTATTTTTTTGTGTGTACAAAAACAACATCTAGCTAAGTGTTCACCGTACTGGTGTAGTGGGTTGACACTACAAATTTTACAATTTGTACGCCTAGAGATTCCATATCGTCACTTAAATTTAATTCGTCCAGAATAATATTAATATAATAATAACGTCGTGTACTCAGTCAGCTTTTTGGGCTATACATACAACTGATTAATATCCTTGAATTACTAGTTCTAACATAAATTAGTTTAAGAAAAATATAAGATATAATCAGATGATTGCCTACTACAGTGCATGTAATTTTTGAATTTAAATATAATGCCACCCCGGAACTTTCATATAATATACTATTTGAGGTCGAAAGAACCATGTTTCCGAGACGCATATAATGTCAACATTTAAATTAATAAAAAAATACCTTAACTCATCCATTTTGTTACACAAACTTATGTGACATATTGTTAAACCATTATTTTGTTTGCTTAAAATTCGAACCATCGCATAACTAGTCAAGTTGGACATAACGGATATTAAAGTTTATAACTACCAAAAACAACAAAATTATAGGCACATTATTTACACAGATAAACTCTTAAAAGGGAAGAGATAATAAATAAATCATAAAAATGTCTCGAATCCTCGGCGCCGGAATAAGTTTTGTAGCAAAGCATTGTTTAGTTTGTTGAAAAGCGAACTTAATTTTTCCTCGGTGATAAAGGATTTAATAAGCTCAGCGCTTTTAGCGCTTTATTTTAAGCTTTTCAGTTCAGTTTCAACAGATTTATATTTGTGCACTGGTAAAAAGAACCTAGTAAATTTAAATATTTTGTAATCAATTTAAATATTTTTCGCTTTGATTTTCATCCATTGCCGTTTATATTTACTTTAAATATGCACCATATTAATTTTATTTTCGTATTTAATATAAATATTTACAGAGTAATTTTTAATATTTAATTTAAATTTGGTCCATATTTAATTTAAACATAATTCATAGTTAAATTAAACACGATGCGTATTTGTTTTGAATATTAAAACATTTAATTTAACTAGAAACATTTAATTTAACTAGAAATCGTATTTGAAATAATTATGAAATATGTTTGTTTTCAATATTAAAATATTTAATTTGGGTAGAAACCGTATTTAAATTAAAATGAAATAAATTTAATTTAATACGGTGCATCTTTGTTTTAAATATTAAAATATTTAATTTGATTTATAATCGTATTTAATGGTAATATAAAACATCTTTATATTTAATATTCCAAATTTAAATACAGTGGAATTCATATTCAAATTTAATTTAAATTTAATTTAAATATGAATTGCACTGAATTTAAATATTTTAATATTTAATTTATATATGAATTATATAAAATGTTATTTAGCGTCTTAAATATAAATATTTATTATATTTAAATCAAATGCAGGGCATATTCATTTAAATTATTTAAATGTGTTTTTTAACATAAGAATAAAATAAAGCAGTTAATTTTTTTTTCTAAATCATTTTATTTTAGCACAATTTAATAACAGTACGGCTTATAAAGTTTATCAAAGAACATAGTTTTTAACACTCACTTCATACATGTTTTTAAAGAATTTGCTTTGTGGCTTTTTACAAACATAAACGGTTGAACTGTTTTTAAATTCAAATAGTTTTTACCGACAAGTTCAGCAATCCTTTGGCTATAGTCGGCGATGGAGTTCATTCGGATGACTAAACTTTCCTGGGAGTCCTGCTTTTTGATGCTTTTGAAGAGTACCATGAATTGGACTGTAAAGTTGATGAAAAAGAAATAGGAGAAAGACAAAAATAAGAATATTAATTAAAAAATAAAACAAAATATTTCATAATGTAATTTACCAATAGTTTCTGTATTCTTGAAATTTATAAACGGCTTCTTGCTGTTAACGTGGTGGATATTATACGCATAGTACTGCTGTATTTTCTGCTTAAACTCTTCTCATTTTGAAGCTAATGCGCCTTTCCTTTCCAGGGAACATTAAATTAAAATAGATTCGTATCTGAAAATAGATTTGTTTTTGTAAGCTTGGGGTTTTCTAAGATAACGGTATCACTAGGGGTAGTTTTATTCTATTTTATTGTTATTACTATTGATTTGATTTTTAAAAATAATACAAAATAATAAAATTGCTTAAACTATTATTATTTCGTAATATTTAAAAAAATCAAATAAAGTATTCGCAATTTGAAAACTTTTTTATTCTTTTATACATACAAAAATTTAAACATTATGCTACTAGCGGTCCATAAATGTTTATAAATTATAAAAGCACACTTCGGCAAGCCGAAGTTCATATACCCTTGCAGCTATTGCAAAAACTAAATATTCTTGAAAACACTAAAGTTTTGATTTACTTGCGTATATGTTTAAAAACATTGAAGCTATGATGATTTGCAGCTCAATAATTAAATAGTTATTTTATATATTTTCATTGTTTTTATGGGAGCTATATGATATAGTCGTCCGATTTTGATGAAATTTAAACCGTAGTTCTAAAACATTTAACCATTACTATATGTCGAAGAACTACAAAATAAATTAAACACAGCAAAGTTATAATTTTTTTAAATTTATTTTTCCGATTGTTCATATGGGAGCTATATGATAAATTACAAAATAGAAAAGATACATTAAAAAAAAAAACAAGAAAGGAAGCAAACTTCGGTAAGCCGAAGTTCATATACCCTTGCAGCTATATCAAAAACTAAATACTCTTGAAAACGTTAAAATTATGATTTACTTGCGTGTATTTTTAAAAACATTGAAGCTATGATGATTTGCAGCTTAATTATTCGATAGTTCCTATGGCAGCTATACGATTGTTCCTGTGGGAGCTATATGCTAAAGTCGTCCGATTTTGATGTAATTTAAACCTTAATTCTAAAATATTTAACCATTACTATATCTCGAAGAACTAAAAAAAAAATTAAAAAACACCAAAGTTATAATTTTTATACCCTTGCAGAGGGTATTATAATTTCAGTCAGAAGTTTGCAACGCAGTGAAGGAGACATCTCCGACCCTATAAAGTATATATATTCTTGATCAGCATCACTAGGAGAGTCGATCTAGCCATGTCCGTCTGTCCGTCAATAGGAGCTCCTATGGGAGCTATATGCTACAGTCGGCCGATCCGGCTCGTTCCGACTTATATACTACCTGCAATAGAAAGACAACTTTTGGGAAAGTTTCATTCAGATAGATTTAAAACTGAGAGACTAGTTTGCGTAGAAACGGACGGACAGACAGACATACGGACGGACAGACGAACAATGGGACAGACGGACTGACGGTCTCCGTCCATGCGTAGCAAACTTCCGACTGAAATTAGAATACCCTCTGCAAGGGTATAAAAACGGCACTTACCAAATACTTTTATGAGCTTTGCTGCTGTAATCAAATTTTGTTCTCGGCGTGGTTGTGGGTGGGTGCAAAATTTGTATTTCTTCCGGCAAGGATGAGTGTGATAACCTAATTGAAGTAAAGATGTTTAGCAAGATCGCGCAAAAAAAGATGATCATCAAAGAAAACTTAATGAATGGTACTGATAAAAAAATTAAATTTAAATATGTGATTATTAAATTAAACTTAAATATATATTTTTAAAAACAAACATTAATTTAAATAGGTACATGTTAAGTCATGCAATTAAAAATGCATTGTATTTAATATTATGATTTAATATTTAATTTAAATACTTTGTAACGACCCTGTTTTGGGAGGCGGTATAGCTCGCCTTGGCCAGGGTTCGAGACAGAAACGTATTTCCTCTTTTGATCGGTTTACCTTCCTTTCCCCAAAGAATAACACAAATCGAACGCTACAGAGTATGGTTATGTTTTAATAGTGCGATTGATTAAGACTACGTTTTCTAACTATAATTATATCGGGCGTGATACTGCTTGATAAGTGGCCGAATGTGAAGCGATCACGACCGTGCCTGGGTGTGTATTCCAAAACCACACCGGGCGTCGGTGATTTTCACCAGGTCGTAGAGCCGAATTCAAACCGAACTCTTACGACACACCACTACCAAGACTATCTACCAGAACACTTACCCGGGTATTCCTCCTAGTTGATGTTTCCTCGAGAATCGTCGGAACGCAAGTGACTTGTCCGGGGCTGAGTCTCCGCTTATATAAGCCCTGCTTAGTGTGACCAGATCGGACGATTATGATAATCCCGCTTTGGGTAATCGGGTTTATAGGCGATGATTATCGGCAATCGATAACTTCGTCGAATAAGTGTGACCGGGTGCTGTTGTCTTTGGGCGCGCGTTTGAATAGTAAAGGCCAGTATTTGGAATGTTTTTTTAAGCTTTAATGTGAAAGTTGAATTTTACATATTTGTGACGGTGGGTCGTCACACTCCCCCCCACGCTGACTTTGCCACTTCGTTTTCTACTACAGGTTTCAGTTCGTTGATGTATGCTCTGTGTGTCTTTCCTGTCGTCGTATGTCTTATTGTCGCTATAACTGTTGAAACGTAACCCGTCACTGTGAATGGGCCCTCGTATTTCGGTGCTAACTTTGCTGCAAACCCAATAGCTGCCTTTGACAATGGGTGTTGTCGTTCCCATACGAGATCTCCTACTTTGGGTCTCCAGTCTCTTTTCCTTGGTCTTGTGCTGCTTTTCCCATGTTCCGATGTGCTAGTTTGCTCGTTTCTATCATGCGTTGCAACCTTGCCTCTATCGTTTCCTTTACCATTCCGGATCCAGGTGTGGTTTCGTTATACAGGCTCCCAGGAAGTCGTATTTCCCGTCCGTATAGTATGTACGACGGACTGTATCCTGTTGATTCTGACCTGCTGCTATTGATGGCCCTTGCTATTTCGGGTAGTTAGTCGTCCCACCGTGTGTGTTCGGTTCCGGAAAATTGAGCTATCATAGTCTTTATTGTCCTATTTGCTCTCTCGGCTGGGTTCTCTTACGGGGTGTATGGCTCTGTTAACTGGTGGGCGATTCCCCATTTCTGTAACTGTAAAACTTTTAATATAATTTCTGTTGTTGCTTTTCTGACTACTGCTTGCTCCACCCACTTGGAGAACTTGTCGAACATAACTAGAAGCATGTTATTGCCGTGACTAGACCTCGGTAGTGGACCAACGAAGTCTATGCAGAGTGTTTCCCAGGGTGCTTTTGCTATTTCTGTTAGCATTTTCCCTGCTGCCTGCTGTTGTGAGGTCTTGTACCGTTGGCATGTTTCACAGCGACGTACGTACTGTTTTATGTCTCTGTGCATCCGATGCCATTACCCGATGCTTCGTTTTTCTTACCTCTAGGTGGCCTGCTGTAGCTTTGCTATGGTTTTCTCGTAGCACTCGTTCCCTTTGGTCCTTTGCCACGCATAGCTTCCACGGTTGTGTATCCTCGTCTGCGGCCCATGACGGTAGATGTCTGTATAGTTTTCCTTCTATTAATGCGTAATCTGGCTATGTTTCTGGTTCTTTTTCTATTGCAAGAAGTTTCTGTTTTATCCACTCGTCCTCCTCTATTTCGTCTCCGTGTATTTCTTCCTCGAGCATTCGGGATAATGCGTCTGCACCGACGTTAAGCTTGCCTTTGCGATAGCGTACCTCGAATGAGTATGACTGCATTACCAATGCCCATCTGGCAATCCGTCCTGAAGGGCTCTCGATCGAGTTTAGCCATTTAAGTGCTTGGTGGTCAGTGATAACGACGAAGTGGTACCCTTCCAGGTACATCCTCATTTTCTGGATGCCCCAGTGTATTGCCAGGCACTCTTTTTCGGTAGCCGAGTAGTTTTGTTCAGTTTTTTTAAGCTTCCGGCTGGCATATGAAATATCGTGTTCTCCGTTTTCGTACTCTTGGGTCAGTACTGCTCCTAGTCCGTAATTACTGACGTCCGTCTGAAGTATAAAGGTTTTTCCAAAGTCCGGACAAGCCAGGACCGGTGCTTCGGTTAGGGCTTATTTTAGGTTTTTGGTCGCCTCTTCTGTCTCCTCGGTCCATTTGAACTTTGTCCCCTTCTTGACCAGGTTGTACAGCGGTTGCGCTAGTTCAGTGAAGTTCGGGACGAATCTTCTGTACCAGGAGGCCACCCCTAGGAAGCTGTGTACTTGCTTCGTCGTCTGTGGGCTTGGCATGTTGAGGATCGCGGCTATCTTTTCTGGATCGGTGTGTATACCTCTTGCGCTGATTACGTGTCCTAGGTATTTCAGTTCTTCCTTAAAGAAGTGTCATTTCTCTGTGTTGAACTTTAGATTTGCCTTGCGGAGTCGCCTCATTACCTCCTGTAGCTTCTCCAGGTGTTCCTGTTTCATGCGTCCGATTACCACTATGCGAACGCGAATGGTTCCATCTCCGGTCCAATGACTGAGTCTAGAGCTCTTTGGAACGTCGCCGGTGCTGTGTGTGTGTGTGTGTGTGGCATTACTTTCCACTGAAACAGACCGCGTCCTGGTACCGTAAAGGCAGTGTACTGTTTACTGTCTTCGTTCATCGGTATCTGCCAGTAGCCACTTTTCAGATCCAGTGTTCTTATGTATTTTGCCTCGCGGAGTTGGTTGAGAATGTGATCCATTCGTGGTACTGGGTATGCGTCTCGCTCAGAGTGCTCGTTTAGTTGCCTATAGTCTATGCAAAGCCTCCATTCCTTGTTTTGCTCATCCACGATTACCGCTGGCGAACTGTAGGCGGAGTGCGAGGATTCTATGAGGTTCTGTGCTATGAGTTCGTCGTTTGTTTGTTTATTATTAATTGCATTGCTGGGTTTCGAGGGTAGTACCTTTGTTTGATTGGGCGGTCGTGCTTCATGAAGATTTTGTGGCTTGCAATGTGACTTACTCCTTTGACTTGGCTTATCATCTCTAACTCCCTTTTGTGGGTCTCTTGGATCTGTGAGTCTGTTAAGTCCCCTGTTTCTAGTGATTCGATGCCGTGTCTCTTGTGTTTCTTGCTTCTGCGTTGGTTCCTCTTTTTCTTTTTAATTTTTTGCTGTGATGCCTCCGCATTCTAGTGTAGCATTGCATTGCTCTAAGAAATCTATTCCCAAGAGTATGTCTCCGATCACCTCGTCGAGGACTAGTAGTGTTGTCTGTTGTTGTTCAATTACTTGTTTTCTTTTTCCATGTCTGGCTATTCTGTTGGCTAGTTCTTGTCCAATAAAACTCCGTGTGGCTCCTGTGTCAATTGCACCGCGAATTCTTGTGCTGCCTATGTTGACTTGTGCTAGTTGGCGTCGACCGTAAGTAACTTCCTGGTGGTTGGTGTCCCAAGTGAGTTTCTGGTGTTTGTTGCGTTGTCTACTGTGCTGTGTGCTCATGTGGTTGTAGTGCCTCGAATTCCTCGGCTTCTCGGAGGTATTCCGCTAGGGTTTGGCATTCTCCACGTTTAGCATATCGCTTGACCTCCACTCGACTGTTTCGGTACACCCACTCCAGTTTTTTTTCTTCTGTGAGCGTAGTGAATCGCATGATTTTCCTGAGTTCTAGCGCATTTACCTTCGCTGGCTCGTTCTCGCCCTGGTGTCAATGTGTAATGCTTTTCATGACGGCATCGGGTTTGGGTGGGTGTGCCACCAATCCAAGGCACAGCCTCTGAGGAGTATTATTATTGCTTCTGCTGCATGATCTAGATCTATGCCGTATGCCTCTACTACCTTATCTGTTCTACTAATGAACTCTTCCGGGTTTTCAGTTCCGTCGTATTCTTCTCCCCAACTTCGTATTACTCCCATCGTGGCCACTTTATTTCCTTCTGTCCTTGTGGGCTCAGGTCCTGGTTTTCCTTCGACAAACTCCTTCGGGTTTGGCAGTTGCAGGTATTTATGGTTTTCCTCGATGTGTTCCACTGTGTCGGTTGTCCCACTAATGCCTTTCGGTTGGTTTCCTGTTCCGTTAGGTGCTGCTGATGGGCTTCTTGCGTGTTTCTGAGCCAGTTCTAAAAGCCGTTTGATGGTTTCCTCGCCGTGGTTGCCGTTCTTTATAAAATCTGACATTTGTCTTCGCATGTCTTGGCACCGTGTTTCTGGTTTGACCGCGAATAGATAGGCTTCCAGTTGGGCTTTATTGGCATTGCTTATCCAGCCTCGAGTTAACTTGTCTGCCATTGTATTATTTTGTGTTGTGTTGAGGAAGAGGGTAAACGATCTTTGGTGTTTCTATTTGAGGATACTGTCTTTTTGTGTTCAATTTGCTCGGGAGGCGGTATAGCTCGCCGTGGCCAGGGTTCGAGACAGAAATATATTTTGTCTTTTGATCGGATTACCTCCCTTTCCTCAAAGAGTAACACAAATCGAACGCTACAGAGTATGGTTTTATTTTAATAGTACGATTGATAAAGACTACGTTTTCTAACTATAATTATATCGAGAGTAATATTGCTTGATAAGTGGCGTCGGCGCTGCTGAAGGGCCGAATATGGTACTGCTTGTTGATATCGACGCTGCGGAAAGGCCGAGTATATCGCAGCTCGTTGAGTGCACTGCTTGGTATCGACGCTGCGCGGTGGCTGGGTGCACTGCTTGGTGTCGACGCTTCGGAAGGGCCGATTGTGAACTGCTTGACGTCGTCGTGTCTCGTCGTTCGAGTGCGTCGGGTTCGTAGTGTTCTGGGTCGTTTTACAGGAACGAACTTCTTGGATTTTCTAGTTGGATGTGGGATTGTAGGGCATCGTTAGTTTCAAATGCCGGACATCGTTAGTTTCGACCTGCCGTTTATTCCGTATCGTTTCCGGGTCGGATGCCGGAAACTTGACTTCTGGTAGGAACTCACTGAGATGGACCGAAATTACGCAAACCGTGCCGGACTCAGCGATCACGACCGTACCTGGGTGTGTATTCCAAAACCACACCGGGCGCCGGTGATCCTCACCAGGTCGTAGAGCCGAATTCAAACCGAACTCTTACGGACCACCACCACTAGCAAGACTATCTCCCAGAACACTTACCCGGGTATTCCTCCTAGTTGAAGTTTCCTCGAGAATCGTCGGAACGCAAGTGACTTGTCCGGGGCTGAGTCTCCGCTTATATAAGCCCTGCTTAGTGTGACCAGATCGGACGATGATGATAATCCCGCTTTATGCAATCGGGTTTATTGGGCGATGGTTATCGGCAATCGATAACTTCGTCGAATAAGAGTGAACGGGTGCTGTTGGCTTTATGCGCGCGTTTGAATAATAAAAGGCCAGTATTTGGAATGTGTAGACGGGCTTGTTCGAGCTCTCTTATAAAATAAAAAGAAAAAAAATCCCGAAAAGTAGGCAGTATAGCCTAGGTCTTATAATCAGAATGCTAGCTTGTACCAAGTGCAGCCCATCATGATCAGGTGGCGCCCTCTTACGCGGGAACCCGAACTCTGTCGTACTGGCAACGCAACAAATACAATCAGCTGTGTAGAAGACAGTGGTCTGTGGTCAATATCAAATTTGATAGAGCTATATTTCCGTTTTGGGGTAACCTGCTAAACTCACGGCTTTAGCTTATTCTTTTCGATTTCCAACGCCAACGATACAAGTTGTCTGAAATAAATTTTCGCCAACAAGAAGACAGACCTCGTGGTTGGGTTACTTGGTTCGAAAAAAAACTGTGAGTAACCATCATCCAAAAGAAAAAAAAAGCAACGAAAGCTTAATAGTGCTTTTATTTAATTTTTTAATCTATTCGTATAACGCAACACGCTTTCAACGACGACCATATAACTAAATAAACATGTACAAGAAGTCGCCGCTGCCAAAGATCTTTCGCCGCCGAAGGTAATCGACTGTAAGTTACCTTTATCCTACCTTGTTTCATTATTTCCACGCAAAAACCGCATAAAATGTTTTGTTTTGAATATACATATTTGAGCGTTTACGCTGCATTGCTGACCGTTGCTAGCAAGTTCTAAAGCTCTGTTTTAATAAACGAGGGCAGATACAAAAGTTTCCTTAAGATTTACACGTGCAGTCACTTATAAATTTAAAACCTTAAATCTGTACAGTGATCATATACTATTAACCTACATAATCTTTTTATATAAATTTATATATATATATAGCAATTATTATTTGTATATATTAATCCCGTTCTCTTTCAGCAACTTTGCACTTTTCGACAAGAAAAAGTAAAATGAAAAGAATTTTTGTGAAGCACTAATTTTTAAAAAATATTTTTTTTGGTTATACACCAGAATAAAGAAAAAAATAAATAAATAAATAAGTGAAATCGACATGATAGAGAGCTTTGGTTAGAAATAAAATCTACCTATATTTAAAAATTCTTGATAGTATTGTTTAATAATTTAAAAAAAAACACAAGTATGAAATTATATATGAATACCCTATATTTTTCTAAAGTTGAAATAACATAAAAATAAACAAATTTAATAGAAAATAAGATTGTATGAAACAACAACAAAACTATCTCATCCCATATGAAGGGGAAGCTTTTAATTATAACTTGTAATAAAAGACATGAATTTTAACTAAGTTTCTCCTTATCCGGGGATCATGGAAGTCGAGTGTCGTTTAAAAACGTAATTGGTAGTCACTCCAAGGGATCCTGAAGAGGAGATGTTGGACCATTAGGATCATGGTAGGGTGGGCACTTCGCCTTCTTGGCGTAGTAGAAGGAGTGATGTTTTGGCAAGTGTATCTCTCACGTTTTGTTTTGTTTTCGTATTCTTTTATTTCTTCAGCCCTTTTCTTTTTATTTTTTCTTCTCTAGCTTCCCCAATGTACGAAAATGAATAGTACGCGAATTTTAATTTATTTCTACTAGCATACGAGCCTTATAACGTGGCGATTTTCTTTTCTTCGTTAACCCACCCCATGCCGACCAGACATATGAAAAGCCGAGGATGTCGCGTACTCCGCAAACACGTTAATTTTTCCACCAGCTCTTTCTTAATATATCGTTATATGCTACAAATGTTCTTTTATGCTTTAATGTGACGGTAGGTCGTCACAACTTTTATATTCAACACTACAATATATATATATATATATTTATTATTAATATTCCTTTCTTTTATCAGTGTATTTGTTTTTTATTTTATTCTCAATACAGTCACATATGCATGCATGTGCAAAATGCGTTTACCACTTTTTTTTGTTAATTTTTTTGGCGGTAATTAAAACGGTAAACTCACGCTGCACTTGCATGCATACAAACATGTATACACAGCGTGCGTATATATGTACATAACATTTTATTTTTAGATCGGTATTTACCAAATAGTTATGCTTCCGGAGTTAAAAATTAATCTTGGCGCGTTCTTAATCTTGAGGGTTTATCATGTTAAACTAGATCGCGGTAAAATACACAGTTAGATGTGTGAATAAGAAGATATTTGTTTTTAAATATTCTCACACACTTACATACAAATACATGCATGTATGTGCAGAGTCCGTTTACCGTTTCTAAATCTAACGGCAATTAAGCGGTAAACGAACGCTTGGGTATGTATGCACATAAGAATAGCCTAAAACAAATTTATTGCAGAATTAGTCACCCAATAACGTTTAAGAATCGCGATCCAGATTAATTATTTTGGCATTTCACTATCTTTGATTTGTGTTTCTGATGAGAGACGCGCGCGGCTTTAGCATCAGCGATAAAACTTTAATTTTCACAACTACACGACACATCCGACCTCTTCAACTGCGACTTAGAAATGATGGCATGCGCCGTGCAATGCTGAATACGAAGAGAAGTGATCTGGGCATACATATGTACATATGTGTGTGTGAATCCGTTTCAAGGAAACAGCGAATAAAGGAGAAAAAAGGCCGCCAAAAATGCGCTTTTAGAATTTGTTATACACATATAATTATGACTTGTGTTCCATTTATTTAACATTATTTTTATTTAGCTACGAACTTAATAAACATTAAATTTAATATTATCTTTGATTATGATTACGTCTGAGATTTAAGAGTTTAATGTTTAATTAATGGAACAAAAAACAATAAATTAAAATATAATTTTTGTATTTATTTTTAAATATAAAATGCGAGCCTTAAATGGCCTCGATTACAATTTTAAATTAAATAGGAATAATAAATAAAGTAACAAAAATAAAATTTAAATTTAAGTTGTTATGTATAACTCATTAATATTACATTTAAATACCGAGCAATTTTAATATAATACTTTAAACATAGATATTAATACAAAAAATATTACAAATTGCCCAAAATTTAAACTCAATATTTACCACATTGATTTAAATATTTTAATATTAAATTATGGAATTTAACATGTTTTGTATTAAATTTCAATATATTTATATTTACTTTAAATATGAAATACGCATTTTACAATTCAATATGCGCATATTTATTTTTACTATTCCATTTTTTTACCAGTGTAGCTGCATAAACAGTGCTTTTAAATAAAATTGGCTTTACGATGTGTGAGTTAAATTCGACTATAAATTAATTTTCGGGGAGCGAAAGAAAAACCCGACTTGTTTACTTTTTCGAGATGGACTTAAGTTACTAATAATGTAACGGGTAGCCACACTGCTTATTATTTCAGGCGAGATGTTGGAAGTGAAACGCAAGCGCACGCGGAATAGTTGTCCGGCTTGCGGCTCGTCGGCTAAGGCTGTAGTGGTCTTGCTTGCGCACACGTTTGCCTATCAATAATGCTACGTTAATAATCGCGTGCAACGACAATAAACCGGAAAAGATAGAGACACACATATAACTATTGCTGCAAAAAAAAGAAAATTACCCTAACGCTGCTAAACTCCCCTTCTCGCCTCCCTAGATGTTGTGGAGGTCCAGTCGAGCCCACCCTTCCTTCGGTCGCTCCATCCAACTGCTCAATAGCCTGAGCGACCCCTTTTCTTAAGCGCTACCCTACATCTGCATGTCGCCAGCTGCGGCCAAATTCATTTTTTTTTTTTAACATTATAAACGTTTATTAATAGCTAAAAACATTCTTAACGCTAGACATGATAAAAGATTTACTTAGGGACATGTATAAATACGACATATAACTTAGTGATACATATATTAGAGTATATAAATATTAAATATGAGAGATGCGAAATTTAACTTATAATAATTTTATCCTTTTTCTTAATGAAATCAAAATTTGGGCCAATGGGAAGGGGAATTTAATCCGCGTAAAATAGAAATTAATTTAAAAGCGAATAAAAAAAGGTACGGCTGCAGAACAATTATCTCGTGCGATTGAGTTGGAATCAAAATTGAGTCTTTTTTTCTTCTCCTACATTTGAGCGCTTTGGATTTCACGTATTTTTCTTTCTGCTCCTTCTCTATCGATGTTTGACGTTAAAATATTATAATTTCCATTTTTTTCTTTTATTCTACTTTTTGGACACGATTATATATATATTTTTCTGCATGATACAGAATTCAAATTGGATTTTTCCACTCACCAATATTTAACACAATCCATCGACGAAAGCGCTTTCCTCGGGATGTGATGAGCTAAAGGGGTTAAGAAATTAAGCACACAATAAAAAGAACAAAAAAAATCAATTTAGTTGCCACACCACACTGCACTTTTTCCCACAATTTGGGGTTTTCTCGGTTGACATTCGCCCCGCCATTGCCACATTTAACAACTAACAAAAAAACTTAATTGACTACTAAATTAACCTAAACAAAAATCATCACTTAATTTCTGGATTTCACTTTTCCGGGCTAGATCATAGCTTCTCCCTCTTGGGACGTTTCCGCGGCCAAACTTTCCGAGTATTATTTTGGCTTTATTTGGCCCAAATTTGCCAATTCAATGTTTATCTGCCTCTGCTTAGAGCATGTCGCGCGCCGACGTCATACGCGAATTGGAGGGGAAGCGATACTAAAGCTGCGCTCGATCGAACTTATTTCATTGGTAATTTTAATCCAATCTGCTTTGTGCAATTTCGGTGTGGGTGTGCGAGCGGCCGCAAGAGATAAAGTTAGGGCCGTATGCCCGCTTAGCACAACTTTAAAACCACTCAATGCCCGTAATTGCCACCTTTAACTCAGTTGCGCTGGGTTCGATGTGCGCTTCGGTTTGATGTGCGCTCCGGTTTGATGTGCGCTCGATATGCTGGTTGCGCCTGCGCCGACTGCCGGTTTTCTTAGCCTTCCCTCGCTTCTTGGCCTTGGTATTCTCGCCCTTAGCTCGCCTGATTTAATAAAATACACTGAGGAACTGCTTGGATTTTCCCCTTTACTCTTTAAAAAAAACTCACCCCAGACCACTGCACATACGTCCGGGAATCCAAAATTTTCCCTTGGCTTTAGAATTTCTACACTCGCGATTATTTTTTCCTTAGACGAGTTGCACCTTTTAAACTTTAGACTTCTGCAGCCAAAATGGGAAAGACCGATCCCCACGCCGGAAAGTTGGCGGTAACCTACATCGCAATCTATGGTGGATCACAAGGAAAGTTGACACATGCCACTGTTGCTCTCCGCCCGACTATTCACCCCTGCCAGAACCTTCTACGGCCGAGCTCTAGATGGCGCTAATAATACCTAAAATTCCATTCCTAGATGGAGCCATGAACGAATATTTTTCTTCCCTTTTTAGAGCAAGCGCTACAGAAATTACCCCCCCATTAAAAGCAGACTTGGGGTTTGACACTCCAAGGATGATAAATCCCGCGCTTGCGAGCCTACTGCTTAATATCCTTCGCATGGAACCTACCCACATATCGTCCTTGTAGATCCTCCAGATCGTAACAAACTTGACCCACCTTCTTCCTTGCTTTTACAAAAGCTGGGCCCAGCTTTGCATTGTATTCAGCTGCGAAATTGCTTTGCTTAAAGTTTCTTCGGTAGACTTCTTGACCTTCGCTAAAAGATACCTCTCTTGACCTTAAATTATATCTCTTTTCATTCTTCTCGAACTGGTTTCGCATCACCGTTAACGCTTTGCTGCGCACAAGTTCTAGAGAATCCTCTTTGGAAAATGCCAATGTTCTATCCTCCAGCAAGCTTAGAGCTCTTAATAACTTGTATGTAGCACCGGACGAGATGAAGTGCTGCCCAAAAACCATGTAGAATGGGGTCGTACCTAAACTAGAGTGAACAGCTGACCTAAGTGCACAATAAATACTGCTCAATTGTTCGTCCCAATCCTTTTGGTCACTTCGCACATACGACCGTATGGCAGAGATCACCGAACGATTAACCCGCTCTGACGCATTAGCTTGCGCTGAATGAAAAGCGGTAAAAGTATGAGATACTTTGTACTCCCTCAGGAACTTCTGGAAAGCTTCTGACTTGAATTGAGATCCATTATCGGATATTATGATCTCTGGAACTCCGAATGTGTGAAAGAGCTCCTGCTGCATGTACTTAATTATTACATCCGCTGTGAGCTTCTTAACAGCCTTCAGAAATACGAATTTGCTGTAATGGTCCAGCACGATAAATATCCCAATATTTCCACTCCTCTATCGGGGATACGGGCCTAAAAAATCTATATAAAGTTTTCGAAAAGGTCTTGCCGACTCTGGAGCCACTCCCATGGGCGGTCTCAATGCACAATTCGGCGGCTTAGTCATCTTGCAGATATCACACGCTTGAATGTACTCCTTCACATCCTTCACTAGTCTTGGCCAATAATAATACCTTCTTAACCTCTCCAAAGTTTTGTGAACTCCTCCATGCGAAGCTAAGGGATCGTCGTGAGCATTTTTGAGAACTTCGCCCACCAAGCCCTTAGGGATCCATAACTTCCAGCAGAAACTGTCATGCATCGGCTCCCCAGATGTATGCTCCGTTTTACGATATACAAAACCATCGGCTTCTTTTAGATCAGGAAGCCTGCTAGAGTCGGCTTTAATATTTTCGATTAACTCAATGTATTCGGGATCCTTAAACTGTGCAGACCCTAATTCAACGAGCAAACCATGGCTGGCGTCTATGGCAGCCATTTCCTCCTCATTAACCCGAGATAAAGCATCCGGGACTACATTTAGCTTACCGCTGCGATGCTCGATCTTAAAATTAAAACTTTGCAGTTTCAATGCCCACCTAGCAAGCCTAGAATGCAGATCCGTCTGCGACATTAACCATTTAAGCGACGCGTGGTCAGTTATTATGGTAAATTCGTGACCCTCAACATAGGCTCTAAATCGCTTTACACATATAATGGCAGCTAGACACTCTTTTTCGCTTACCGTGTATGACTTTTGGGCTCTATTTAACTTCTTTGAAACGAAAGCTATTGGACACTCCTCGCCACTAGAAGATTTTTGTACTAACACGCCACCTACACCGGTATTACTAGCATCACAGTGTATATAAAAAGGCTGACTAAAATCTGGGCTGCGTAGCACTGGCGCAGAGCAAAGCATCTCTTTTAATTTTTCAAATGCTCGCTCGCCTTCTGGCGTCATTGCAAATTTTTGTCTGGGCTTTAAGAGATCCGTTAGAGGTGCTGCTACAGATGCGAAATTACTGATAAATTTTCGGTACTAGCCGACCATACCGAGAAACCTTCTCATGGCTTTTAATGATCTTGGCAAAGGAAAATTTGTCATAGCTGATATTTTATCCGGATCAGTTCTCACTACTCCTTCTCCCACTATGTGGCCCAAATATTTGACACTTCTCCTACAAAATTTGCTCTTTTCTACATTCAGTGTTAATCCAGCGGAGCGAATGCGACTCGCCACAGAACTTAACACTTTTAGATGACTATCAAAACTATCGGATACAATAAGCAAATCGTCGAGATATACAAAAACTTCATTCCTCAGCTCAGCTGGTATGACTCTATCCATCAACCTAGTGATTGTCTGCGAGGCATTCGAAAGCCCGAAAGGCATTACTTTATATTGATATAATGGCTTACCAGGAATTGTAAACGCCGTTTTGTCGCGCGACTGAGGATCTAAAGGGATCTGCCAATAGGCATCTTTAAGATCCAGGCTGGAAATGAAATTGGCTTTGGGAAGACGACTAAGAATCCCATCAATCTGGGGCAAAGGATACGCATCTTTCTTCGTTACAGCATTTACCTTTCGGCTATCCAGACACAGACACACTTTTCCTGGCTTCTGAACTAAAACAACTGGCGAAGACCAGGGACTTTCTGATTCTTCAATAACCCCAAGCTTGAGCATGCGATCGACTTCTGCGTAAAGCAACTTTTCTACCGCTGGCGAAACCGGAAAATGTCTTTGTTTTACGGGTTTTGCTTCTCCCACATCAATCGAATGAGAAAGAAGACTAGTTCTTCCCCAACCCGAGATAGAAAAGGACGGAAATTGATTTATACTTGCTTGCAAATTTGCTTTCTGAGCCTTCGACAAGAAGTGAGCATCACTAGTCAACTCCTCTATGCTCATATTGGAGGGCAAAAGGTCAAATGCGGACCAAAAGTCAATTCCCAAATACAAATCCTGGCTCAGTGAAGGGATAATATACAATTCTATTTCTCTTATTTTTTCTTCATGCTGAATTGTTGTTTTGAAACGCCCTACCACTTCCTGTTTTTGCCCATCAGCTGTTTTTGCTGTAGTTGCTACTCTCCTGTGTGCTCCTGTATCTAAAAGACAGAGTACTACTCTATCTAACAGGCGAACTTCCGCGTACGGACGCCTATCTGGGTTCTTGTATCTTATGGCGTTTATGTTTTTCGCCGCCCGCCAAAAATCTCTCATTCTTCTTGCGTTTCGAGAGTCTGATCTTGCCAAGACAGTTTTTAAAGCTGGTAACGTATTTCTTTCTAAAAGTTGTGGCCAGAAAGTTGGTGAATCTTTATGACAATTATTTAAATCGGACTTTTCATATGTATTTGGTGGGCTTAAAGAAACTATTGGCTGACATCTTGATTGACTGGCTTTCGAGGAACACACGGCTGTTGTCGGGGTCGTGTGTTCTGCTTGCCGTTTTTTTGGCATTTAATACACGATGGTTTGTAGGTATTTGGGGTGCCACAGCCATAACAGAAAATCTTCCTTTTCTCTTCACAATCGTGATAGCGATGCCCCTCTGTCCTACAATTCCAGCATATCAAGGCAATTGCGTCTACTTCTGCCCCCAAATCTACATCCGAAAACTCCGAAGCATCATCCGAAAGACACTCTGGTATCAATTCAGATACCTGTTTGCGATATGGAACTGCCTTCTGATACCCATAGCTACGCCTCACGTCTTCCAAGAAACTTTCCCTACGTCGGCAGATATCTCGTAGCCTTTGAACAGAATCTATGCTAACGTTTAAGAGTTTGTGTCTGATTTCCGGTCTTAAGTTCCAACGAAGCGTTTCTATTAAATCTTTTTCTGGCATGGGTACTTCCAAGCAGTCAGTAATCTGCACGATCGCATCATAGAAGGAGTCAAAATTCTCCCTCTCTTTTGCTTTCTATCTCTAATAGCTTCTCTTAAGTCGACGTCTGTTCGCGTATCCCGAAACTGTTTACGCAAGGCCTCGGTGAGCAAATCCCATCTGGTACTATCTGAAGTTTTATGGAAACGCCAATAAAATTCGCGGGCCTTTCCATCAAACAAAACACTAGCATTGCTGCAAACTAGATCGAACCTCGACTTGAGCGTTTGGTGTGTTAATGCCTCAACTCGATATAGGAATTTATCCACACTCAAACCATCTTGTCCCCCATTAAATCTCAATTTCCAGCTACTGATTATTTGTCCGACTTTATCGGGACGGATGGCCAAATCGGAATTTGAAAAAGCTGAAAGTGGCCTGGCCTCTATCTCGATTTCTCCGATTTCTGAAGGAACTCTGGAGTTAGGAAGAGATCCTACCGGTCTAGGCAACGCTTGCAACTCTGTTGCTATATTGGCCTGAATTATGCGGGCCATCTGCTCGGACAGCTGCGACAATAAGTCATGTTGCAGGCTTTTTAAATGTTGGGACACAATATTGCCGATCGCCTCCGCATCGGCGGTACTAGTGGCCGGTCTCCCAGCCGCGCTTCCAGGGACTTTGGGCTTTGCGCCTTCTCCCTTGGGCCTACAAAGTGGGCAATTTCCCTTGGCTTTAGCTTGGTTTTCCAAGCACTCCTTGTGGAACTCGTGTCCACATTTTGCACGTCCTACATGGTCTGCCGTCAAGGTTTTGTCGCAGAGCGCGCATTTGGATGACCCAGAAGCCTCGGTGTCCATGACTCCTCAATACACCTTTATTTTCCCAAAACAATATAAATCTGCCAAAACCAATACCAGCAGCCAATACCAATACAAATATAGCTTGCTGTGAACCGCTCCAAACACTAATTAAACGTGAACAAAAACTTAAAACAATGGAAGACAACCTCAAACACCTAAAATTAAAATTTAAAATTACAAATTTATATTTCTAAAGATACTTTTTATCCAAGTTCCAATCCTAAAGTTTGCTGTCGAAGTTATTGTATGATATCAACAGGTTTGATCGAACTGTCCGTTCAAACTTCTAACTTGAAAATTAAAATGTTTGCTTATTTATGAATTTGAATAAATATAAATAATGATAATTAAATATAATAAATATATTAATTGAATTCTATTATAACAAAAATTGTTTAAAATATGAAAATGTAATAGGCACAATCAACGCAAACCAAATCAAAAATCAATATCAAAATACTGGCCAGCAAGCATAGCTAAATGCTTAATTGCAAACAAAAGGTTTCAAGCAGCGCAAAAGAGAATTGAAAAAAAAATTGAGTGTGCTGCTTATCGCTTATTAGCGACAACAACAACGACACGTGTTTGCCGTGGTCAGCTGCTATGCGAAAACTCTCACCGTCTGATCTCCAGCCAACAAACACTTGCACTCACTACTCTAATGTTGGGCATATGCCTTTACCTGTTATTCGTTGCCTGATAGTATCTTCTAAAAGATTTTGCCCCAGTAAATCCTATGCGAAATGCTAAAAGCCTATGTCCAACTAGTGATTTGTTGTGCGCCTCTGCCATGCTAATCATCCGTGGTCAAGTACCTCGCTTCTAAAAGCAATTGTACTCGCTAGTCCTATGCGACTGATCTGCACTAGCTCGGGCTGCACTGTGTAGAGTATACACAAGTCGACTTGTTTTAACTCAGCAGCTGTCTGTAGTGGCCGGCTTGACAATTTTTAACGATTGTCTTTGCTATCCGTTTTCCTGTACTTCCGAGCAAACCTGAGTTAAATCAAACCTATTTCTTTAATAAGCACCAGTAGCTAACAAATTTGTCATAGCCCACTCCTTGATTATTAAAATTTATGCAGCTAAATTACATGTGTGTGTGAGTCACATATAAATGCATATGTGGCCAACACGTTTGGGCGCCAAATTAATTAACATTATTATCAGAATTTAATAAGTTTAAATGTAACGGGTATCCACATTGCTTATTATTTCAGGCGAGATGTTGGAAGTGAAACGCAAGCGCACGCGGAATAGTTGTCCGGCTTGCGGCTCGTCGGCTAAGGCTGTGGTGGTCTTGCTTGCGCACACGTTTGCCTATCAATAATGCTACGTTAATAATCGCGTGCAACGACAATAAACCGGAAAAGATAGAGACACACTTATAACTATTGCTGCAAAAAAAAGAAAATTACCCTAACGCTGCTGAACTCCCCTTCTCGCCTCCCTAGATGTTGTGGAGGTCCAGTCGAGCCCACCCTTCCTTCGGTCGCTCCATCCAACTGCTCAATAGCCTGAGCGACCCCTTTTCTTAAGCGCTACCCTACATCTGCATGTCGCCAGCTGCGGCCAAATTCATTTTTTTTTTAAACATTATAAACGTTTATTAATAGCTAAAAACATTCTTAACGCCAGACATGATAAAAGATTTACTTAGGGACATGTATAAATACGACATATAACTTAGTGATACATATATTAGAGTATATAAATATTAAATATGAGAGATGCGAAATTTAACTTATAATAATTTTATCCTTTTTCTTAATGAAATCAAAATTTGGGCCAATGGGAAGGGGAATTTAATCCGCGTAAAATAGAAATTAATTTAAAAGCGAATAAAAAAAGGTACGGCTGCAGAACAATTATCTCGTGCGATTGAGTTGGAATCAAAATTGAGTCTTTTTTTCTTCTCCTACATTTGAGCGCTTTGGATTTCACGTATTTTTCTTTCTGCTCCTTCTCTATCGATGTTTGACGTTAAAATATTATAATTTCCATTTTTTTCTTTTATTCTACTTTTTGGACACGATTATATATATATTTTTCTGCATGATACAGAATTCAAATTGGATTTTTCCACTCACCAAAGCGCTTTCCTCGGGATGTGATGAGCTAAAGGGGTTAAGAAATTAAGCACACAATAAAAAGAACAAAAAAAATCAATTTAGTTGCCACACCACACTGCACTTTTTCCCACAATTGGGGTTTTCTCGGTTGACATTCGCCCCGCCATTGCCACATTTAACAACTAACAAAAAAACTTAATTGACTACTAAATTAACCTAAACAAAAATCATCACTTAATTTCTGGATTTCACTTTTCCGGGCTAGATCATAGCTTCTCCCTCTTGGGACGTTTCCGCGGCCAAACTTTCCGAGTATTATTTTGGCTTTATTTGGCCCAAATTTGCCAATTCAATGTTTATCTGCCTCTGCTTAGAGCATGTCGCGCGCCGACGTCATACGCGAATTGGAGGGGAAGCGATACTAAAGCTGCGCTCGATCGAACTTATTTCATTGGTAATTTTTAATCTAATCTGCTTTGTGCAATTTAGGTGTGGGTGTGCGAGCGGCCGCAAGAGATAAAGTTAGGGCCGCATGCCCGCTTAGCACAACTTTTAAACCACTCAGTGCCCGTAATTGCCACCTTTAACTCGGTTGCGCTGGGTTCGATGTGCGCTTCGGTTTGATGTGCGCTTGATATGCTGGTTGCGCCTGCGCCGACTGCCGGTTTTCTTAGCCTTCCCTCGCTTCTTGGCCTTGGTATTCTCGCCCTTCGCTCGCCTGATTTAATAAAATTCACTGAGGAACTGCTTGGATTTTCCCCTTTACTCTTTAAAAAAAACTCACCCCAGACCACTGCACATACGTCCGGGAAACCAAAATTTTCCCTTGGCTTTAGAATTTCTACACTCGCGATTATTTTTTCCTTAGACGAGTTGCACCTTTTAAACTTTCTTGAATGATCTAGAATATGATGGTCCAATAGATATTTTAAAGACAACCAAGGCCGTGTAAGCACTGCAAACAAATTGAAAAAAACTATTCCCACAGATCTGCAACAAGCCGACATATTGAAAAGGCCATTGCCATCAGCTAGATTTTTTGCCTGAAGCAGAACGAATGATTCTTAATGAGTATTTTTAATTAAAAACAATACAATTTGTTTTCAAATAGCCTAAGTAAATGAAATACTTCAATATGTTTATTATTCTTGATTTGAATTTATGATAACTTTAATTTGTATAGATATTTTCCCAACTATTTGCAGCAAATGCTGGATCTATTTAGATATAATCAAAATAATACATATATATATACAAAAGCCACACTGAGACACTTTCATACATTCCTATGTTTGTATGTGTAAATAAAGTAGCAACATATTTGGTTGACAAGAGAGATCTCGAAAAGCAACGGGACCTACTTATGCGTCCTGTTTACACTTTCGTTCTTTGCTTGTGCGTCGTGTTAGCTTCACTTCCTTCCTGACTACGAGTGCGTGCGCTTAGAAAACTAATCAACTTGTCTTCTCATTTATTTAATTGCTGGTTGGGACTATACTTTATTGTATTGTTCTTAAATTATAAAATCCATAATGATTTTATAAATCGGGTCCAATAATATCATCAACTTGGCCTGGCCTATTAAAGTCCGGGTCAGCTAATGAATAATTTTGCCATTTCGATTTATCTATTATTTCTCTAATAGGAAGAGCTTTCATTAATGGTGGTAATGTTATCCACGGAGACCAATTGCTTTTTTGAGCAAGGGGAAGTTTTAGTAGTTGTGCTGATTGTTCAGATATGATAGTGTTTGGGATTAGATATGATAGTACTTTGGGATCTACTGAAAATCGGCGCTCTTGAATTCGGAAAATCGCCATTTGCAGATTTTACTTTAATTCTTGCTATTGCAAGCAACGCCAGAGCTGAATTTAAACAAGTGTTGGATATTTCTCTCTTTTGATTAAAAAATGTTCAAGGTATCTTGTGTATAGTTGCACCTTTTTAGCGATAGTCTTTTTGATAGGATTTTCTTCCTGTACAGAGTAAGTGGAACAGAGCCGCAGAGTCTCATATATTTTGATTTATAGTTTTATAGTTAACAATGAACTGAACATAATTAGACTAACATAGCAGTATGTGAAATGGCTTCATTGCTCTTAAATACCTACCTGAGGCAGATATATTAATGGAACTAAGCAACGCCGGACAGTCTATTCTGCCCCCGAGCAGATCAAGGATAAAGATAAGCACGGATACTTTTCTGCGATCAAGATGTAAAGAAAGATGTAGAAGACAAAATTTAGCAGAATAGGAATGAGCAGAATCTTGGAAGTTAACAGAATGAGGGGTAAAACGTAAAAAAAGCTTCTGAACACGCTCCACACGGCGAATATGTATAGCCCCAGTCGGTTTTCAGACGAACGAGGCATATTCAAGTTTAGACCTAAAAAATGATGAAAATAAACTGAGCTTCGTTATCGGTCGAAAAACTGCACAGCTTTGCGCTGCTGTCGTAACAAAAAAGCATTTTATAAAGTTTAGCTGCAGTAAATTATGAGGCACAAATTACATAATGTGTTTAAATAATTTTGAAAATGATGATTCTCCAAAACTGAGTTAAATATTTTCAGATCATCAGCAAATAACAAAAATTCGGAATTCCGAATGCAGTGGCTAAATAAATAAATGGCCTAGAGCACTTCCTTAAGAAAGGCCAGACTTTGCTACCCTACACCCTGTCCTTTAAATAGGATCTGATTCAGTTTAGGATTCAAGAGTGAAACCTATCTTCATAAGTTTAGCCAATAGAGCTTTGTGACAGACTTTATCAAACGCTTTGGAAAAATCTTTGTAAACAGTATCAACTTGGTCATGATTTGAAAAAGCACTTTTACAAAAGCTATTAAACATAACTAAATTTGTCGTAGTCGACCGTCCTGGCATAAAACCATGCTGGTTATTGCCAATGGTGTCTCCAGCAAGAAACACCAGATGCCTAGCCACAATTCTTTCAAACATTTTGGAAACGTTGCCGCGCTTTGCTATTGGCCTATAACAAGTTTCCATCCTTGTATGAACACCACACTAGAGAGAGATTTATTAAATTAATTGTAACGACCTGACTTCCTAAATATCTCGCTCGCTACGTAAACGGGCGGCTAGCTCAGAGAGGTTGTGGGATCGTTCCACCAAATTTATATTGGGTGATTGCTTTTGACCAAAGATGATGGAAGGGTTGTCTTGAGATCGTAAAGGTTTTTATTCGACTCCTCAGATATGGCCTAGCGGCTCTTCCGCTACTGCTGCTCCTCGTCGTTGTCCTCTGCGGCGTCGCTCCTCGTCTCTGTCTTCTGCGGCGTGGCTCCTCGTCGTCATGGTTGACTCGGGACGGCCCTTCCGAGACTCTGGATGTTATGCGAACCTCACTGTCGGGACCGGCAAGCTGTTTCGCGTCGGCTGCTGCTGTGGCTGTTGCTGCTCTTGCTGCTGCGGTGGCTCCGCCCACAGTTCGGCCTCCTCTGCCGCTGCGTTGTTCAGCCTCTGTTGCCACTCGACAGCTGCTGCCCTCGCCGCCTTCCGCCGAGCCTTCCACTGCCGGACCGTGGCCGCCCGCGCCTCCGTACAGCGGGCCCACTCCTTGGGTTTGCCTGACGGTTGCACCTGACCTAGGCCGGTCTCCGTTTCGTCCTCCTCTTCGGCCGCATCCTCGACCGCGTCCTCCGGCTCTCTCTCGTCCGACTAGTTTGGGCCTATGTCCTTCACCTCGGACGGCAACTCCACGTCCGAGATCTCGCCCGGCGTCTCCTCGTTAGCCTCGCTGACCGGTGACGGAGATCGCGACACCAGGGGGGACGCCAGTAGCTGGAGAACGGAACCGGAATCCCGACTCCACTTCGCTCCTGGCTGTTCCTTGGCGCGCTCCTCCCTCACCTCGCGCTCCACCTGCTCGTTGCTGCTGAAGTATGTGGTCATCTCGACGATCTTTTTGAAAAGACCGTCGCTGACGAAACCTCGGTTTTTGCGCATCCTCGGTTCCGTTATTCGCGGCGGCATGTACCGGTAACGGGACTAGCTCTTTGTGTATACGCACTCCTACGTGCGCTAGCCGGTAACGGTTTCTACGTCGTCTACCTCGGTTTTCGGTTCCGTTACTCGCGGCGGCGTTTACCGCAAACGGAACTCGCTCTCCGTGTATCCGCCTCCCACGTATCGTCCTCCCCCTTTCTTCGGTTAGGTAACAGTGCTCCTCCGATACGACGGACCTGTTGTGACTGCCCCTCCTTGCTTTGCTGTTTTAACTGCCTTATGTGTGATTTTATTTCTTTGGCCGTGTTTTCACGCCGCAGGCTGCAAATTACTTGGGAGTCGACCTTAACTATTCTGAACGGACTTTCGTATCTGGGGGCCAGTTTGGCCGCAAATCCTTCTGCTGCCTTGGATAGATGGCGCTCCTTGGCCCAGACCGTATCTCCGATCTGCGGTCTCCAAGGACGCCTCCGGAGATTGTAGTGGCGCGCCTGAACCTGCGCCGCCTTCTCCATGTTCCGTTTACCAGCTCGAAGATATTGTTTAGTTTTTTCTCGTTTTCCGACGGTGTCTGAGTTTCCCTTCCTGTGCCGGTGGTTTCTTCATCAAATAACGTGCTCGGCAACCTGGGCTCTCTACCCTGCGTGACGAAGGCCGGGGAATACCCTGTGGACTCTGCCACACTAGTGTTCACGGCAAGCTGCAATTCTGGGCGATTCTCCAACGAACTGGGCGACAATTGTTTTCGCCGTTTTATTGGCCCTCTCGGTAGGATTTTCTTTTGACGTGTACGGGGCTGTGAACTGGTGCCGCACTCCCAACTCTGCCAAGAAACGCTTGAACGCCCTGCTTTTGAATTGGACCCCGTTATCGCTGATCAAAACCTTTAACACTACGTACCTTGTTATGATCCTTTCGCGGATTCCCTTTTCCAGCGTCTCGGTGGTAGCCCTACGCATCGGCACTAATTCCGTCCACATTGAGAACCGATCTACGAGCACTAGTAGCATCGAGTTCCCGTACTTCGACCGAGAAAGCGTCCCAACAAAATCGGGGCATACTGTGGTCCAGGGCTCCTCTGGGATCTGTGTGAGCATTTTTCCGGCCGCCTGAAGCTGTCTGGGCTTGTACTTGGGGCAGCTGTCACAGTTCCGCACATACTTCCTGATGTCGCGGTGCATGCCCGGCCAATGGTACCTCGCTGCCACCTTCGCGATTGCTTCCGGCTGGGCCCTCGATGCTATTCATCCGCTTTAGGGCCATGTGATCTTATATCACTTTGAAGTGGTATCCCTCCAGGTATGGCTTTAATTTCCTTATAGCCCACATATTTGCTTAAAATTACTTTGCAGCGGCCGATAAATTTTTCTCAAACCGTTCAAGGTCCGGCTGGAATAGGAGATCACCCGCTCGCCCTGGTCGGAATTTTGAGTGAGAATGGCAACCAGCCCATAATCGCTGGCATCGGTCTGCAGCACAAACGGTTTTGTGAAATCCGGGCTTGCCAAATTTGGGTCGGCGGCCAATCTCGCCTTGACAGCTTCAAAGGTCTGTTGGTGGTTGTCGGCCCATTCCCATTTGACAATCTTTCGGAGAAGGGCGTTTAGCGGATGCACTAGCGTGGCAAAATCTGGGACAAACCGCCTGTAACACGACGCCACTCCAAAATAGTGCCGCAGGTCCTTGACATTTGTTCATCCCGATGCATTGGTCTGTAATGCGATGCCCTAAGTGTTGAAGTTCCTTCCTTAAGAATTTACACTTATCAGCATTTACTTTCAGGTTCGCCGCTCGCAGTCTTGTAAATACTTCCTTTAGGTTACGCATGTGCTCTTCTAGCGTCCGTCCGATGACGATTATATCAGCCTGATACGCGAAGGCGTGCAGCATCATTTCGGGTATTATTACCTCGTCCAACGCCCGCTGGAATGCACTGTAAATGCGGTGTACTGCCTGCTGGCTGCCTCCAACGGTATCTGCCAGTACCCGTTCTTTAAGTTGAGGCTGCTAATGTATTTATCTTCACGAAGTTGGTCCAAGATATAGTTGGTCATCGGCATTGAATATGCATCCTTCATGGACTTTGCGTTAATCTACCTGAAATCCACACACAGCCTCCATTTCCCAGTCTTCTTCCTCACCATGACTATTGGTGAGCTGTACGGGCTCCTTGACGGCTCGATGCAGTCCTTTTTAACTAGCTCGTCTACTTTGGCGTTGATCTCGCCCTGCATTTTTGGATTTTTCGGATAGTACCGCTGTTTGACCGGCTGATCGTCCTTCATGGTGTTCCTGTGTATTGTCACGCTTGACGCGCCTTGCAGATTTTCCAGGCTCTCCAACTGGTTCACATCCTTCTCCGAAAATGCCTTCGGGGATTCCTCGACTGCTACCGACATTTTTTCCTCCAGCCAGCCTCCGATTTTGGTAAGTCGTTTAATCCTGGTAGGATCAGCAGCTCCATTGACACTGTTCTTGTGTCAAGTCCGATTTGAATCTCTAGATGCGATTTTATGTCTCTGCATCTACCGTCCGCCATCCGTAATTGCCTCTTTGTGAGTTCAACCTTTCCTGCCGCCTGCAGCCTGTTCGCCAGCTCTTTGCTGATAAAGATCGCTGTGGCGCCTTTGTGTCACCTTTGAGCGCTGTGGCGGACAGTTGCATTTCTTCCGCCTTCAGGTCGCCCATGATTTTCGAGAGGCAGCACCTTATGATCCCTGACCGCCCCTCGTAGGCTGGGATTGTTGCGCGTTTCCCGAACAGCACTCCACCGTTCGGACACCTATTTTACCGCATCGCCAGCAGAACGTGAGTCGCCGATTCCGGCACTCCTTCGTCCAATGGTCACCGAATTTTTCCTACGCTGCCTGACCTGACCGCTAGCTTCTTCATGTAGCCTCGAGGCCTTGGAAACTGTATATAAAGTCTCCCCAGTTGTCCCACTGCCGGTTGTTGGATATGAACCACTTAAGGGCTCTGCCCTGCAGCAGCTCCGGCATTGCTAGTGGGATCTGGTTTATATCCAGACCACCTATCACGGCTGACCACTCCACTGTCGTTGCCGTCATACCGAAAATTCCACTCTCGGACTTGCTTGGCAAACTTGGCGTAGTCCTGCGGATGTGGCCGTACGCTTTCTCTCCTCTCTCGGCTACCTTCTCGCTGTCGGCAAGGTGTATCGCCTAGCAGGTAGAACTAGGTTCGACCTCTTCGCCCAGCCATCTTTATCACAGACACCACCCAAGGACTCTCTGAGCTCGATTTAACCACGACCTAGCACCCGTTGGATCTCAGCGTTGTAGTCTCAGCCTTGTAGACTAATAGTCGTTCGATGTCTGGACTTTGCGATCTTGATCCTAGCTCTCGGCACTTGATCAACTTGCTACTGGTCTCGCGTACACGCACTCGCTTGGATTCTCGCACTATTATTTCGGGGTGAGCTGCTCTTGCCCCGCTTTTTATAGCCTGTAATGGTCCCGTTATTCCTCTCCTTCAGCTCGCGTGATCGAGTCCAAGGTCCACTGCCGCACCGTTAGTTCACGGTGCGTCCTCTATGTTCAGGTCCGAAGTCCGCCAATTCTCCGTTCGACCTTGTTGTTCTTGCCGTGTGAGGGTCCAATGTTTAGCGTGGTACCGTTAATTCACGGTGTCTCCGCTTTGCCCGGGTCCAAGGTCCGTCGATCACAGTTTGACCTCGTTGCCCTTGACTCCTCCGGCATTCTCGTCTCCTTTGCTGTTGCTATGCAGCTCTTCTGCCTCGGGATTTGTGGGGAGTTTTAAGACTCCTCACAACGTCTATAGTTTTTTAAAATGAAAGGAGAAAGGCCGTCGCAATCAATTTGTTCCGAGTCATTAAATCTCATAGCAGCTGTATGACATTCAGAATCAGTGAGTTCTAAATTCCCTATGTTAAGCACTTCCAGGAAGGTAATGGCTTTAAGTTGGAGGAAAAAACTTTGCGAATAAATTAGACGCCCCAAGTCAAAGGAAGCTGGTTCATTTCCAAGCCACATATGGGAAGGAATGTGCGATGTTGTTCTTTTAGAATTTACAAAATGCCAAAATGAATTAGGGTTAGTAATCAGTTTTCTTTCCACATTTGCAATGTATTGTAATTGTATAAAAATTTATTCAAGAATTCGAATTTGCTCTTATTTTGCTTGTACCGATCAAAGTCTACACAATCTTCGCTTTCAGCATCACGCTTATAAAACTTACTTCTAAGATTTTTGTATTTCTTAAGTCCGCGCGTGTACCAGGGAAGGGTATAAGAACTAGGAGCTCTATTTTAAGCAAACCTATTGATAAAAGTAGATACAGAAGAAAAAAAGTGTTCATAACAAATATCCACACTAGCATGCGAGAGGATCTCAATCTCCCAGTTAACGTTAGAAATATTCCGAATTTAATTAGGTATGTTACATGGTGAAAAAATACTACAGGTCGACTTAATTAAAAGTTTTTGATGGTGAGCATCGCACTCCGATAGAGGGTTACTACAACAACTTAAATTAACGCTTAAATCTGGGTTAACTTTTGTTAAAAAAGTTTTTGGGTCTAAAAGTTTGTTTCATATTTAATCTGGACTAATCTCATGCTAAAAAGATCATCAATAAATATAAATTCATGAGGCAGTTGTAAATTACTGGGAACCATCGCCGAGTCAGCTGTATCATGAGCCCACACAAGCCAAGAAAGGTCGAACTCGCCCAGAACGCAGATATACTGATTATCTTCAAGATCCTAATAAATATAGGTAATAATGTCCATATGGGCCTTGTATAGCTTAAAGCTACTGCTTGGGGGTATATATGATACCACCAGGAAAATCGTCTCCGATGGCCCAGAGAGTGCCACGCGAATTTAATCGAAAAGAGAGTTCTCATTAACGAGACGAATAGGAGCGCGACGTAGATTGCGCTGGACAGCTATAAGAACGCCGTTACCTCTAGAGCATTGAGTTTTAACAAGCTCCCGGTCCTTGCGGAATACTTAGTAAGGATTCGGACCGAAAAATTCATTGTCCTAGAAATTGATAAATTGAGCCCGGTTTCGACTAATGTAAAGACATCATATTCACACTAAGATTTTTTTTTTTTTTTACGTTTTATTTGTTTATTGAATCTTCTCTAGAAGAGACTTACAATAAGTATTCAAATCTTAACCTGTACTGTATTATAATTGTTAATTGGTTAATGGCCCTAAGTTGGGCAGGAGTGGGCGGTCGTTGCGCTGTAACCGAGAGTGGTTACTGAGCCGCCTGAGCTGCCTTGCTAGTTGGTTTGGATGTATTGATAGTCTAGCTTCGTACTTCGAGACTTTACTATCAATTTCTTCTTTAACGGGTTTTATATCCAGGTCCCTGTGGATATTTGCGTTGCGAATATACCAGGGGGCCCCAGTTATTGTTCGCAGTATCTTCGACTGTATTCGTTGGATGAAAGCTACTGCTTGCGTTTCCCCAGAGTTCAGATCGTACATCCAAGTTGGCTTTAAACAAGAGTTGTAAATAACTACTTTGAGTTCCAGTGGCAGGCGTGAGCGGGAATTGATGAGCCAGAGGAAACTGTTCGCCTTGAGTTTTAGGGAAATCTTCTTCGCGTCAATGTGCTTTCTCCAGGTAAGCCGCCTGTCTAAGTGGATGCCCAGGTATGTGACTTCGTCGACTTGGGGGATTTGTTTGTTGTTTAGGGCCAGTGGTGGGCAGGTTGCCCGATTGAGTGTAAACGTAATGTGTTTGCATTTTTGTTCGTTGACTTTTATGCGCCAATCTGATAGCCATTTTTCTACGGCCCCCAGGTGTCTTTTTAAATACGCTGTTGCTGTTTTTGGAGATTTTGAAAGACTGGTTACAGCTGTGTCATCAGCAAAGGTGGATAGAGTTGTCTGACTGCTTGTGGGAATGTCAGCCGTGTATAGGACATACAAGATTGGTCCGAGCACACTTCCTTGGGGTACTCCAGCTTCGATTTTGTGGTTGGCGGAGAAGAAGTGTTTGCATCTGACAGTAAATACTCTGTCTTTAAGGAAAGATTCAAGTAATTTTTGGGTGTTTTGTGGTAGGACAGTCTTGATTTTGTGAACCAGACCGTCAATCCAAACGCGGTCGAAGGCTTGAGATACGTCTAGGAATAAGGCACTGCAGTATTCCCTGCATTTCGAAGCCGAACTGATGTAGGGGGATCGCTCTGTCATTTTGGAGGTGTGTTCTGAGGTGGCACAGAAGCAGTTTTTCAAATAGTTTTGATAGGCACGGAAAGAGGCTAATGGGCCTGTAGGACGAAGGTTGGTATTTGTCTTTGCCTGGTTTTGGTATCATTGTAATAAAAATAAAAATGGGAAAATAGCCCCATTTAAGAATTGAGTTGAATATGGTGGTTATGCTTTTGACTGCGCATAGGGGCAATTCAATTATCATTTTAGGCGAAATTAAATCATGGCCAGCGGCTTTTTTTTGATTCATCTGTTTTGCAATGTTTTTTTATGATTGTGCTTGTTTCAAAAATTATTGAGGAGGAAGGCTCCGCTGGTGAGATGTTTGGTAAAGTGAATTGGTTTGTCGGCGGATGAGGTTGGAAGACATTTTTTAAGTAAGAGGCGAATATGTTGGCCTTTTCCTCGTCACTACGGGCCCATCCGCCTGTTGGTGATCAAATTGGAAAATCGGGATTTATTGGTGGTTGAATGTTTGGGTGCGCTCCCCAGAGTGGAAATTTGCTGGTGGGCGAAAGTTGCGCTATAAAGGCACGTTGAGGCGAAGTCGCCGCTTTTCTTGAAGGAGTGACTGGATCTGTGAAGTTGTACCTGTAGTTTTTTGGGGGGGATGAGGCTGAAAGTTCAGGTGTAGAGTGTTTGGCAGCAGAGGACATTATATAAGTGAGTCTTAAATATCAGCTTCACAGGAGATTATAGGTTCGATTTTAAAGTGTGAGCTTATATATTTTTTATACTTTAGCCAGTTTGTTTTATTGGATTCAGAAATTGTGGTCGTTCTACAAACTGTGGATGTTCAGATAGACAGAGTAAAACCGGCGAGTGGTCAGATGACAGTTTCAACATGTATCAGCCTGGACGGCACTCTCCTAGTTACAGCAAAATCGATAATGTCTGGTTTTTTGTTCGGATCTGCTGGCCAGTATGTGGGAGTACCTGGTGAAACAAATTCTAGCTTATTACCGGGTTTGATAATAGCGTTGTATAATTGGCGTCCTTTGGGGTTAATAAGACGAGAGCCCCAGTAGTGGTGCCGGCAGTCACCGGCAGCTATAAAACAGTTACCCAATGAGTTGTAAAAGCCTTAAAATTCGTTCTCTGAAAAATTAAATCGTGGGGGACAATACACAGCCGATAGGGTGACTGGACCGCTGGTTATGTTGATTCGTAGGGATGTGGCCTGTATGTGGTTGTAAGCAAACGCCTCCAGAGGGTGATGCCTAATGCGCTGTTTGATAAGGATTCCGGTTCTCCGTGAGCTTTGCCGTCTGGTTGCTCGCATAGAAGATGAATCCAGTGAGATAGAAATGGTTTTTATTGGTTAAGTGCGTTTCTGAGAGGAGCATGATATCGATGTCCTGCGTGTTTAAGAACTGTAGAAGTTCAAGTCTGTGCTGCGAAGCACCGTTAGCGTTCCAAAAGCATATTCTTAAGGGATCCATTTAAGTTGACTTTTGGTTGATTAGAAGTTTCATAAGGTTGTTCTGGTTTCGCACTAGTTCCTGGAGGGTACCTTGCATTGAAAGCATGATGTTCGTGAGTGTAGCTAAAGTAGCTTCGATGCTGTTTTGTATTTGTGGAGTGTAAGTCTGGTTTTGTTGGTTATAAGAACGGCATTCGGCTATAATGCAGTGTTGAATCTACCCATATGCAAGTATTTAATGCTTGGTAATACTAGTAACTGATCAGAATTATATTTAAAGAAGCATCGCATGCCTCAAGAAATTTGAAACTTTAGTCTTGAAACAATTGCTCAAGAGTTTTAACCTTTGCATCAAGTTCGTCAACTTTAGAATGCGAGTCATTTGCACAACACTGCCATCACACTGCCATACAAATAAGGATTTACTAAGAGTTTGATCACAACAGGCCCTAGGTCAACACAAGCTGTGTGAAATTCGCGGCGGCACGAAGAGGAGCAGCGGGCAGCATCCAAACAACTAAGCTTTAGTCTTGAAACAAGTGCTCAAGAGTTTTAACCTTTGCATCAAGTTCGTCAACTTTAGAATGCGAGTCATTTGCCACCACACAGCCATCACACTGCCATAGTATATAAGAATTTACTAAGAGTTTGATCACATCAGCCCCTAGGTCAACACAAGCTGTGTGAAATTCGCGGCGGCACGAAGAGGAGCAGCGGGCAGCATCCTAACAACTGAGCTGCACGACTGTAACTTCGGTTTTGCCAAACGCATTCAACGCTAGGTGACGAATGATAACGTCTCGCTCCTTTTAATTTTGCATGATCGTATCCTCTTGCTTTTGTTGCTAGTCCGTACTGTTACCTTCACCTGCCTTTGACAAATGTGCTCCTTCGCCCAGACAATGTCATCTACTGCTGGATTCAATTACAGCCTTCGCAAGTCATAATGGCTGGCTTGGTCCTGAGAACCTCTCTCAGTGTTCCGAAGCACAACTTCAAAGATTTCCTTGAACTTGTTCACTTTATCTTCTGGCGTTTCCTGTTTTCCTGTGCCGATGGTCTCCCTGTTGTAAAGTGCGCTGGGCAGCCAAGGCATTCGACCCTACGTGAGGAAGCACGGGGAGTGCCGTGTTGATTCTGACGTACTCTAGTTCACCACAACATCTCGTCCGGCAGCTTCTCGTCCCAATTCCTCTGTTTCTGTCCTGCAAAATGCGCTTTCATAGTATTTTCGGTTCGGTTTAGTCTTTCTGTCGGATTTTTCTACTGTGTATATGGCGCTGAACATTGTTGTTAAATGCCCATCTCACTGAGGAATTTTAAATTTTTTTTAAATTATTACCACTTTTGGGGCTCCGAACCTAGCAACCTTTTTGAAGCGTTTCTGCCGTTGCTGAACGTAGTGGCACAAAATCGGTCCACTTTGAAAATCAATCTATAAACACTAACAGCATCTGGTAACCATGCTTCGGATTTGGCAATGGTCCTGGTGTCTGTGCATACTGTTGCGCATGGTTCTTTGGGTATCTGCGTCAGCATTTTCTCATCTGCCAGCATTTGGTTAGGCTTGTATTTTAGGCATATCTCGCATTTCTGCACGTCTGCTCGGGCGTCCCCATGCATTCCTGGCCAGTAATAGCGGGCCGCCAGCCTCTCAATTGTTTTCCGACTTCCCACATGTCCAGCAGCTGGGGAGTTGTGATTTTGCTTTAGGACGGTTTCCCTCAGCTCACGTGGGACACAGAGCTTCCATGCTGCCACATCTTCGCTTCCTGCCTTGAGCGGAAACTTCTGTGGTTGTGTCTGGATTTTCCCACATATATCTCTGATCCAGGGAATTGCCGAGGTATCCAGTGTCGAAGCCGCTCCATTTGTAGAGCAAGGAAATGAAGATTAGGTTGGGTATCTGGGTACCAGTTTCTAGCCTTGTGGCTTAGCAACAATAAATAAGAAGATCAGCTATAGCTGGTGTAGAAGTTTATTTCAAGCTTCTGCTTGCTTTACGTGCTAAGTACCACTAAAACTAGGTTACAAAAATAAGTATACTTAAACTATGCAAAGAGAGAGAGAGAGAGAGAGAGAGAGAGAGAGAGAGAGAGAGAGAGAGAGAGAGAGAGATAAAGAAATGAGCATAAGCTACCAAGTGTAGTCGGCCAGCCGACTTAGCATACGTGATAGTGCTGCTCTCGCATTGGGAGCGAGCGACAGTATATCACAGCAATTCACCTGCTAGCTCAGCGCGAGGGTAACTTGTTTACTATTTCTCCCTTAAGTTTGACCGTCCCGGGCAATGCCAACCATTATCGGCCATCTGGATCTCCGTTGCAGTTCGTTGCCTCCTTATTCATGGGTAAAGGAGGTTTGAGCCTTTGAAGACCAGGAGCCACTGCAACAGCCACAACTGATTCTTAGATGACTCGTCAACTTTCGTCAGTATTTATATTCGACGCCTTGGAGGACCTTTTATTTCATTCGTGGGCATCCTTGCTGCGTAGACGTAATGCCGAGTCATGCGCAATGATATTGTTAATGGAGTGACAACAGATCCTCAAACTTATGCAGACACTTCACGAAGACATAAATATCTCGGTGCTGATAGCTATTGCCGATCGTTTAAAGATATTGAAAGGCAGATCGCTCACACATCTTCTCGGCCCTTCATTGGTTTTGTGTCTTGCCAGTTTTTCTTCTATCAGGATCGCTCTCTCTTCACCATTGTAATCGATGTGATATTATTGGGATACATGTAGGATTCGGTCAAACTCCAGCATACAGTCGACGAGTGGAAACGTTTTGCGATATAGCTAAGTATGCAATTAGTGGTTCGCCAGTCTCTTACGGCCAGAGTTCCGTTGACGCATTCAGCTACAGTGTCGCCTATTTGTTGCAGCACGGCGCTCTTATGTGCCACCAGCAGATTTGCACCCTTTAACGGACAGAGTTAAATGTTCTGTAAATTATAACTTTAAATCGCTTTGGCTAAAAATAAGCATTTTATTCTGTGAGAGTTAGCATTAGAAACCGCATTCAATTCTTGGCCAACAGCGTTTCACGTAAGAGTCATTTGCACCGAGTATGCCATTCCTCCTTTTCCCTTAAATTCTTTCATAATTCATTCAGTGTTTCTGTGTTCAAGTTTACTAATTTATCCTAACTTTCAATAGATATGCGATTATCTTAAATTGTCCTTGTGGACCACCCTCCCCTTTATAAGAACAGACGTTCCCAGGTCTGCCTGAACTTTCTCTTCAGAAAATAAAGGTGTTAGCTTGTTGCCTAATCTCTTGTTGTTTTTTAGAAACGCCTTTTCCCCTACCTCGAATATCCTGTTTTGTCGGGAAGGGTTATTTCTTTCTAGTTGAGCTTGCTGAGCGTTTATTAACCTGTTCTTGATGTTTTCTTTAAACTCTTCACTCGAAGCGTAAATTGCGTCTATAGGCTTTATTCCAGTAACCGAATGAATAGTCCTATTATATTCTACAGTCGCTTGCATAATACTCTCAATTGTATCTTCAAACTTCTTTTCCAACTTTAGGCACCTTGCGATCTCTAGTAAAGTGCTGTGGAGGCGTTCCACTTGCCCATTTGACGAACTATGCAGTGGAGGTGCGTTGACAACGTCGATACCAAACTGATTTTTTAAGAGCGACCTAATAGTTTCAGAGTTAAACGCTGCTTCATTGTCACAGTAGATTACTTTGGTTTTGGGAAAGACGTTTACAAGCTGAACAATAGGGATCTTAATATCCGTTATTGACCGAGATACTATTGGCTGAGTAATAGCAAATTTAGAAAACTTATCGATGCATGTCAAAAATAGCTTTTTATCAGTAGAAAAGACATCGATGTGGAGAATCTCACCAGCATAAGATTGTATTGTGGTTACACCTAGCTCCTGTTTTTTAGGATGTCTGTCGTATTTGGCTCTATTGCAGACATTACAGCTTAGCCATTTTTGGGAAATAGTAATCGCCGAGAATTTGCTTAACATTTTCTTGTGCCGCTCTATGAGCGCGACTGTGTTCGGCTATAACTATCTCTTTTTGTTCGGTCCTGTCAGTTATATCGGTCACCATTGACTTACAGTACCAAAATTTTGTTCCCGGAAAGGTTTGTAAGAGCTCATGCTGTAAATAAGCCAAAATGTGCAGATTGCAACGAATCGCGTTTACGAGGTTTGGCTGAACCACCTTTTTTGCATCTTGAAGTGCTTCATCACCGTGAGTTAAATATGTGTTGTCTCTTCGCGAAAGAGTACAAACGTGCGCTTCAAAGAAAACTTCGCTTCCTCCGGAATTATTTGGTTTCTGAAGCAATTGAACGGCTTATCTGTAGTCTCGATGGTAGCGATGGTCTGAGACACTTCGCTATGTACAGTAGCGGCATCAGATTGAACCTCATTTTGTAAAGCATTCAGGTTTTGCCGAGACAAGGCATCAGCTACGAAATTTTCCTTTCCTGGCTTATAGAAAACTTTGGCATTATGCTCATCAATAAAAGCTTTCCATCGCTTAATTTTTGCGTTCGTGTTTCTATCTGAGACCGCAAAGGTAAGCGGTTGATGGTTGGTGAAAATGTTTATATTCTTGGTGCCGTACAAAAATTTCTGCTATTTCCCCAACGCCCACACGATTGCCAAAAGTTCTCTTTCATTAGTAGCGTAGTGTGACTCGCTTTGTTTAAGAGTTCGGGAAATCATAGTGATCGGCCTACCTCCTTGGGATAAAACAGCACCAATGCCATTTGCAGAAGCGTCAGTGGTAAGGTCAAAAGTCCGTTTAAAATCGGGGTACATAAGAACTACATCCTCAAATGCTAAAATGTTTCTCAAGCGCTCGAATGCGTCACGGTGTATTTCATTAAATTCAATTTTGACGTTTTTCGAGACATGTTTGCTAACCGAACCGTTTTCGCCTTTAAGCAAGTCTGTCACTGGTCTTGCGATTGATGCGAAATCCTTGACGAATCTTCTATAATAGCTAGCGAGGCCAAGAAAAGATCTAAGGCTAAAGAGATTTTTTGGTTTGGGGAACTCTTGTATGCACCTAACCTTTTCGGGGTCTGATTTAGTGCCTGTACTAGTTACTATAAAGCCAAAATATTCGACGCTTTCTTTAAAAAATTTTGTCTTCTCGCGTGATACTCGCATGTTAGCGTCACACAGGCATTTTAATACCGTGTCTATGTGCTTAACGTGATCGAGCTCATCCTCAGAGAAAATGATAACGTCATCCACATAGACGTAGCAGATTTTTCCTATCTGGTCCCTTAAAACGTCATCTATTGCTCTCTGAAAGATGCTTCCCGCATTCTTTAAGCCGAAGGGTAGACGACAATACTCATACTTCCCGCCGTTAACTGAAAAGGATGTCTTCTCACGGTGCCTGTTCCGCAAGGTAAATTTGATGGTACTCTGACCTTAAGTCTAGGGTGGTGAAAAACTTGGCCTTTCCCAGATTAGCAAGAATCATGGGGATACTTGGCATTGGGTAGCGATCAGCAATGGTTCGCTCATTTAATTTGCGAAAATCAATTACCAGCCGCTTATTCCTGTTGCCACTGGCATCAGTTCCTTTTTTGTCTACAACCCATACAGGGCTGTTATATGGGGATCTTGATGGCCTAATGATGCCATCTTTCAGCAATTGCTTAATTTCGTTATTCACGAAGTGCCCTACTCCCATAGGGTAAGGGTATAATTTTGAATAAATTGGCTGGCTGTCTTCTGTGCGAATCGTAGCTACTATCGATGTGTTAAAAGTTAGTGCCTCATTGGGGCTCGAAAAAACTTTGATTCTGTTAAGAATTACGCTTCTGAACTCCTTACGCACGGTGTCTGGCACAACTATGTCATCGACATGGGTAAAATTGACATTGTCGCAGCTCTGATACTGTAACTATTCTGCTACATCCCCATATACTATTAAATCTTGCTTCAAATCCAGCGTTGCCCCCACCTGTGTTAACAGATGAAGGCCTATTATCCCATCAAACGCTGTTAACGAATTTAATAAAAAAAAAGGAGTTTTAACTCCAAAAATATGCATCTGACACTTTTGCCGGATGGCGTTAGAACCGTGTATTGAACTAACGGTAAATGGAGAGTCGACTTGAACTATACCTTTAAGGCCACTTATAGGCTTAATATAGTTTTTTGCCGCTCCAGTGTCAATCAGTATTCTTAATTTCCTCCCAGCCAGTTGCCTCTCGACAAAAGGCAACCGGGAGCGTGCACTAAAAAGTTAAGTGAGTCACGTTCACTATCCGACTCAAGGTCGTCAACAATAGCTGCAGCTGCCGCTGAAGCCACCTCCCCGTACTTCTGGGTGTCCTGCTCTTGGGCTTGTTGATTGATATTATTCAATCTCAAACGCCTTTGACCAGTCATACGCTCGGAGGAGTTTCGTCTCTTGTAGGTTTGTACAGTATTATACTGAGGTTTCCCGAAATCAGTGCGCTGCCTAAATTTGGAGGACAAGTCTATGTCCATTGGCTCTGGGCTTTGAACTTGGGTAACCACAACATTTTTTTCTGGTTCATCGCTGCCTTGCTGCTGTTTCTTGACAAAATGAGGGTTTCTTTCATGGCCATGACCCCGTTCGTCCCAGAAGTTTTTGCCATGCCTAGCCTGTGAACGACTTTTTTCAATCCCTTGAGCCTTTTCCTCTATAGCTTTGGCGTACGAAGCCGAAAATACGCTACGCTCAATACTGGCTTCTGCTTCTCTAGCCCATGCCAAAGCGGTTGGCAAGTCTTTTGGGTGAGCTGGAAATACTACCGATTCTAAAGACTTTTTTAATCCTGATATAAACGCGTGCAGCGCATCGACTCTGACCTCTTGGTTGAGCAATGCTGCTGCCTGAGGCTCGTGAAACATAACGATTTTATTGGTTACGAGAGTCAACTTCCTTTCAACCTCATCATAGTACTGCATTAGGCTCGAATCGCCTTGCCTTACCATGTCTAATCCCTGCCGCAGAAGACGCAAGGAAGTCTTATCTGCATACGTGCAGTCCAATCTGGCTATAATAGCATCGAAATTGAGCACGGTGTTGTGTGACACCAACAATGCTCTAGCCGGACCCTTAATTTTATTCCTAATAATCGTGACTGCCTGATAATGTGCACAGCTACCACTAAAAGGTGCGAAGAGTTCGTATGCGTCTGTGGCTGATTGCCTCCACGCCACATACTCATCTTGCACGCCACTAAAGTCTGGGATAGATTTGATAATGTCAAGCGGGATGTCGCACCTCACCGCTGGGTCTACTGAAATCCGTTGGTACGTTTCAACGTGTGGCGCCTCCACACGTAATTCATTCAATTGCCTTTGCATTTCATTTAAACGCGCCTGAAAGATTGCCTCTTGATCGGCTAAGGCATTGGCCAAAAGCGCTTTCACCTCGTTAGCGTTCATGTTGGCTTTTTTTTCCCAATATTTATTAACTTCCAATTCAACACTATCGTCACTTTCGTACTCGCTTCTAACCTCTCTATACGAATTAACCCAGCTCATGAAAATCACTGTTTCTTTAACATAAAAAAAGAGAACGAAGCAAGTTAAAGATAAGGGGAAAGAGCGGCGAATTGCAAGAGCTTTTCGAACTGCCTCGAAGACACTTAACTGTACGTTTCCACGCTGCTGCTTTAAACAAAAAAAAAATGTGATCCACGCATGCGTACGACGATTTGTGCTTTTATGTGACCTTTATTGAAAATTTGAGCGATTAAAAGTTTTGTTTCAGAACAAATCACTTACAATTTCTTCTCTAGGTGTGGGTAATAAGTGTTGGGCGCCAGTAAAGCTTCTACATATAAGGTGCTGCCAGGGGACCTTTTCGTCACAGCTTCTGTCCGACTCTAGTCAGGGTATGGACCAACTTGCCAGCTCCTGCAAGGGAATCGCCGGGGTATCCACTGTCGAAGCCGCTCCAGTTGTGGAGCAAGGAAATGAAGATTAGGTTGGGTATCTGGGTACCAGTTACTAGCCTTGTGGCTTAGCAACAATAAATAAGAAGATCAGCTATAGCTGGTGTAGAAGTTTATTTCAAGCTTCTGCTTGCTTTACGTGCCAAGTACCACTAAAACTAGGTTACAAAAATAAGTATACTTAAACTAAGAGAGAGAGAGAGAGAGAGAGAGAGAGAGTGAGATAAAGAAATGAGCATAAGCTACCAAGTGTAGTCGGCCAGCCGACTTAGCATACGTGATACTGCTGCTCTCGCATTGGGAGCGAGCGACAGTATATCACAGCAACTCACCTGCTAGCTCAGCGCGAGGGTAACTTGTTTACTTGTATCCTCCGGAGTTTCTTTTGCTCGTCTTAGAGTTTTTGGCTGTCTCGATGCCTACTTAAATAGTTGAGTAGTTTCACATTTGGACAAGTCTGGCAGGAAACGTCTGTACCAAGAAACTACGCCTAGATATTGACGAAGATTCCGGATGTTTAAAGGTGCCTCCAATTTTGCTATGGCTGCTACCTTTTCTAGATTTATTCTGAGGTTCGCCTGTTTTTCGCGTCGAAAGACGATTGTTTGTAGGGTTATTGAGTTTTTATTATTTATATATGTGGTTGCCATTAGAACATAATCTAGTGACAGTAGGACGCTAAACCAACACTTGAATTGGTTTAACTCGGGTAAAATCATGCATATGAGGGCCAAAGACACAGCGATGCTCACTCGTAGAATGAAGAGTAATTGAATACACAAGGATTACTTGAGTACTGACTTTATTAGGGTTGAGGTCGGGTTTATATACACGATTTCAGAGTCAAGGGGGCCACCATTGCACAGAAGTGGAATAGAGTTGTTAGTTAAAAATACATTGCAATGCTTAGGTTCTAAGATATACAAAGTCAACATATTTGTCTCCCACACAGGGAATTTATAGGCTAGAGTTAGTAAAAATAGATTCCGGGCTATGAAGGTAAAGCAGGCAGAGCTAGCGCTGCCTGTATGCGTCGACTGAAGTGGTCTGCTAAAATACTCCCGGCCGTTGAACAGGTGTTCAACATCATCCAATATTGATCTCAAAGGCGTCGGATACGGGCGTCTGGTGATGTCTTCTTGGGGTGTTGATTAACATTGGCTTCGCTGGCAGGATGATGTCCTTTGACGATGACGAGGCTGGTTGAGGCGACTTCTTTTGGAAACGTTCCATACATAAAACAAGTGATAATATTAGGGCGATATAGGCACTTATGTGGTGATGTTGTTATTCTTGGAATAAGTTCCTTGCTGAGCTCATTTAATTCATTATAACTTAGCTTTAATGAATTATTTGCTTTCGAAACTTTAGCAAGCGGTGTTAAAGATTCATTTAGACTACAAAATCGAGCATACGATAATTTCAATGTTCCAGTAGAGGTTACCTGATGGCCAATAACACTCAGAACATGATTTCTTAAAGTGCACTTCGGATCCAAGGATAAAAGTCCAATATTATCAATTGTAATGGTTGATAATTGATCATAACATACTGCTGATAACTCCATCGGTGATTTAATTGAAAATATCCATTGATTTTTTGTTCTCAATCTTTGCCATGAGAATGATCTCAATGAACCCTTTGTTTGGCACAATGACGAGGATTTGTTGTTAAACAATTGAAACTCACAATGATTGTCAATGGAGAACATGGATTGCTTATCTGAGCAAATATACTCTTCGCCATTAAGTATGTTACAAAGTTCAAATTCACTTGACGACATAGTAATGAATTGATCTCGATGTTGATTCACAGCCATAATTGGATATTCAATATCAAGGGAAATCATTTTATTGTTGATGATTACCGGTATTGGAACCAAGTTATATATTTCAAATAACTGTGTTGATACTAACGGCAGTGTTAATTTAAAGATTACATAATCCTTTACCACCTTTGCTTCTGCCTTCATCAACTTATAAAGTTGAAGTACATCGTCGTTGAAGAGAGGGAGCATTTTTCATTGAGGCATGTGAATTTTGAGTTTATCCAAATGTTGTCGAAGTTGCTTGGGAGAAACGAGAAGTGGACTTATTTCATTGTGATGCACATTTGTCAGAACATGTGAAATTTCTGTCTGAACTCTCTGAAGACTTGCTGCCAATATGGATAATTGATTCGTCAACGCAATATACCATTGAAAGGCCTTAAGAGAATCTAGACGAGCATTAGCTATATCCTCCATTTGCTGAGTCATTATTTTTATCCTTTTATCGGTAGCAGCTTCATCTCGTTTCATAATGTTTATTGTAGAATCAATTATCGAAGTTTGATTCTTAACTAATTCTAAAATGTAATCTTCATTCGATTTCACCTTTTGAATAGTTGATGACATCTTCTTGGCATATTCTGTGTCTAATACGCCAAATAAACTGTTGGCAATGTTTCCAACAATATCCAAGGGAGAACGACGCGTTCTTGACATGTGGAGTAAATCATTTTCAGTTTTTATTTCTTCATAAACGTGTTGAAAATGATGGTATACAGCAGCACATGCTTGGACTGGTTGTATATGTGAACACATTTGCCCAACCTTAATTGTCCCCATGTAAAATGTCTTTACATCTTCGAGGTACGGTTTTAAATCATAATAAGCTATGATTGTCCAGTCTGCAGTTGCTAGTCGAGTAGATCCAATTTTTTCGTAATAAATTCCTGGCCTTAAATCAAACCTGGTTATATTAATCGGACCTGCAGCAGCTAATGGTAATAGCAGCAGTAAGATTAATAACGGCATCGATAGCATTGGTAGGGATGGGCTCTTCCGCCTCTTTGGTTCTTGATCTTCTTCTTCTTCTTCTGCATCTTCTCCATTTATTTCCTTTCGTTTTTCTCCTGGATCTTCTTGACGGAATAGTGGAGCAAGCTTATGAATCGCTCATTTAAATACTCCTGTTGCAGTTTTTCATCTGCAACTCGCACATATCCATCTTGACCTGGATAAATTTTAACTATTCGTCCAATAGGCCATTGCGGCATAGGCACATTGTCTTCCTTGACAATAACCATTATGCCTTCTCTTACATTTTTATGGGCCTGTTTCCATTTTGATTGTTGTTGTAGGCCTGTTAATTATTCTCTGGACCACTGTGTCCAGAATGTGTGCTTAAGTCGCTGCACAAGCTCCCATTGTTCAGGTAGCGATTTTATTTGAAGTGGTTCTGGGTCTGGCTGAGCAACTAGTGCTTCTCCAATCAGTACAGTACCTGGTGTTAGGACTGTAAGGTCATTAGGATCATCTGATTTTGGAGTAAGAGGCCGAGAATTTAAAACTGCCTCAACATTTGTGATAACAGTGCTCAACTGCTCAAAGGTGAGGTTGGCAGTTGACACATTTTTTAATAATAGTGTTTTTGCTGATTTTACTGCAGTTTCCCATAATCCACCAAAGTGAGGGGATCTCGGTGGAATAAATTTAAAATGGACACCCTTCGTATTGCACAGCTGGACTATAGAGTTCTTAGCCTGCTGTGAGTGGATTGTTTCTTTTAATTCTTTTAATTGGTTGCTGGCGCCAACGAAATTTGTCGCAGTATAGGGTGTGACACTTTCCTCTACGACTTATAAATCGTTGTAGTGCTCCAAGGAATGCAGCAGTTGTTAAATCTCCCACAAGTTCCAGATGGACAGCCTTTGTCGAGAAACATACAAATACTGCTATGTATGCCTTATCAGGTCGCTTGCCACGGACCTTGTGGTGTATCCAGAAGGGTCCGCAATAATCGACTCCGGTATTTAAAAACGGTCGATTTTGTGAAACTCTATGCTCAGGTAGTTTTCCCAATTTCTGAGAAAGCAACTTCGGACGAAACCTGGTACAAGGCACGCATTTCATGATAACGTTTCTAACCATAGGAGTGATTTTGATAATGTGATACTGTTGTCGTACAATACCCTTTAAAGTATTTTGACCCCAATGCATATTTTTTACGTGAAGTTTATGTATCAGCATTTTGACGATCTCGTCATTATATGGTAGTAAGTAGGGATTCATTGCATCCCGAGAAATTGGGGCATTTTCCACCCTTGTTCCTACTCTTATGATAGAGTTTTCGTCCAAATGAAGATGAAGAGAAGCGACCTTGCTGCTGTTGGGTAATGGTCGTTCGGGATGACGTCGAAGGTGATTAAATTCATTTGTGAAGTCAGTCTGTTGTATACACCGTATAATTATCCGCCTAGCTTGTTCCAATTCGTCAAACTCCAATAGCTCGGTTTGTTTTCTATTTTTACGATAACAAAATCGTAACATGTATGCAATTATACGTTGTAAGCGATTAAACGAGTTTCCATGTTTAATTCGATATATATCTTCTCCTAGTGTACATGTTGCCAATGTAACAAATTTAATTTTCCGTTCCAAAGAAATAGTGTTATCCTTTGGAGATTTAAATAGAGCTGGCCATTTCTCTTCAGAAACTGTGGTCCGTATAACCACAATGTATGTCCGCTTAATTGAGATGCGGGTATCCCTTTAGATAATACATTTGCGGCGTTGAGATTTGATGACACATGTCTCCATTGATTCAGGCAGGTTGTATCTTGAATTTTCGACAACCTATTTGCTACGAATTCGATGCCTTCGCATTTATCCAACATAACACGATTGTCGAATCTGTCCAGTAATGACATTTTATGGATTCTGATTGTAAATTTAGATCCCTTTTCATCGTTTCAGCAAGCTCTGCGCCTAACACAGCTGCACATAACTCTAGTCGCGGTAGGGTTTTCTTTTCAAGAGGTGCTACTTTTGATTTAGCGCATAATAGGCGCACAGTCGTTTGTCTGTTCCTATATATGGCTCTTTTTTTATAAACAACAGCACCAAACGCTTTTTCAGAAGCATCCACAAAAATGTGTAGTTCTTGCTTATGAGGTGTGTCGTGGAATAGTCATTTTGTTTAAGCAGAGCAAGTTCTGTCTGAAGGCCTCCCACCTTTCCTTTAGGGAAACTGAAATCTCTGTGTCCCAATCTAGTTTAAGGACTGAAAGATTTTGTAGAAAGATTTTTGCTCTGATTATGACTGGAGCAGAAAGACCAAGTGGATCAAAAATTTGACCCAACTCAGAGGCTACCACTCTTTTTGTAATTGTTTGAGTGTTATGTTCTTGAGCCTTGCCACACAAGTTGTCGTCCTTAGGGCTCCAAATGATTCCCAACGTCTTAACACTAGTATGTTCCAGTGCAGTGCCAAGATTTATGTTGCTAGCAATATCTTCAGGTAAAACAGCCTTTAGTAGCTGGTGTGAATTAGAGCACCATTTTCTAAGCTTAAATCCACAAGGCAGCAAGATTTTGTTCAACTCTCTTGAATCCTTTTAGCATCTATAATTGTGTCTGCTCCGGTTAGGCAGTCATCAACATAAAAATCGTTCTTTAGTGCATTTGATCCCAATGGCCATTTTTCCAAATGTTAATGGGCCAAATGCTCCAAGCATTTTGTGGCACGAAATGGAGCTGAAGTTGAGCCATAAATCACAGTTTTCAGCCGGTAATATTTTATTTCATCAGACGGATTGTAGCGCCAAACAATCATTTGATTGAATTGGTCTTTTGGATTCATCCAAACTTGCCGATACATTTTTTCTATATCAGCCGTAAAAACATATTTGTAAATTCTGAATCTCAATAGAATAGAAATAAGATCACTTTGAACAACTGGTACTGGATAAAGCACATCATTCAATGATTTTCCTGTAGATGTTTTACAGGAAGCATCAAAAACTACTCTTAATTTTGTAGTAGTACTTTCCGGCTTAAGAACACAGTGGTGAGGAATAAAGTAATGTTCCTTTGGTATTTGATTAGGCAATACTTGTTTCATATGACCTAGTTTTTCGTATTCGGCCATAAATTCGTTATACAAAATTATAATATCTGGGCTGGTTCTTTGTTCCAACGAAAGGAAACGCCTTGTCGCAATATCGCAAGACTTCCCCAGGGCTGAGGGATCTTCAGAATAAGGTAATCTGACTATTAACCTTCCGTCTTGTGCATGTAGAAGATTTTCCAAAATATGTTTCTCGCAATGTCTTTCCTCTGGTCTCCTGTATTTCCTTATTGGTTCCATGTTGTCCAATTTCCAGAATTTTTCCAACGACGATTTTGCTTCCTCGGCTGAAGAAACTACCATGCAATTCTGTGGCATTTTTGAGCACATGTTGATTTTTCCAGCAATGATCCAACCAAATTCGGTGTTCTGGAGAATCGGATGGCCTGGATACGACTTGATTTGCTCTGGCCTTATGATAGAGAAGTGATGTTCCGCGCAAAGCAGTAAATCAATTTTTCCTGGTCTTGCGAAATGAGGATCAGCAAGCGGAATATTGTTTGAGATTTTTAAATCACTTATTTTTACTTGTTCAGTGGGCTGATCTGCCACAATATGAGGAAGAACAAACGCTTCGACTCTTGCTTCAAAATCACTATGTTTTGATTTAATTAGTACACTAACACGTCCTTTACTTATTCGCGGACGAACTCCCTCAATGTAAAGTTGTTGTTGGATGTAGTTGCAACGATAACCGCTTAACGAGTCTTTCAGATATTAAATTTATTTGTGATCCGGAATCGAGAAGTGCGCGAAAATCTCTTTCTTGATTGTTTACTCCTTGCACTAACAGTGTGTATTTTTTCTCACAACTGTTTTTAGTAGCAGCAGACGCTGCTGTTTTTGGTTCGGTACTGGAATTTCCGTTATCTAAATGTAGCGATGTGTTGTGTTTTTTGTGGCATTTTATGCATGTATATTTACATGAATTCGCTGTCGCTGAAGCACTTGTTTTGTGTTTTTCCTTATGCATTTTGCCGCCAATAGCTTCAAGTGCGAGAAAACGTTGTTCCAAAAACGCAAGGAACTCTTTTATTGATTGAATTTCCCTGGTATCTAACATTGTTTGCTCATACAGTGTGTGCGTGAGTCGATCTAGTTTTCTTGTCATATGAAACAGAAGGACTGGATCCCAGGTTTCTGTTCTGATTCCAATATTTTTTAAGGCTTGCAATGATTCATTGATGTTGTCATGCTAATTTTTTATTGATTGAATATCATTTGTCACATAAGGGTGATCAAATAATTTTTCAAATATCGCAGTAGAAAGGACTCGCTTATTATTGAAACGTTCTTTAAGCATGGTCCAGGCGGTGTCAAAATTAACTTCTGTTAATTCTAAATGCCTAACTAACCTTTCTGCTTCTCCAGAGAGATTAGCTTTAAGATACCACATTTTTTGTATCTTTGGGATAGCAGATTCATGAACCATTTTATTAAAAATGTCATGAAATTGTTGCCATTTTAGATAGCTTCCATCAAATTTTGGAATGGAAACTTTTCGCAACTGTATTGAAGAGATTGTAGCCACCGATGAATTGGTAGCTACTGAAACTGCTTCAGTTGATGGCTGACAAAATTGTAACACTGCTTCTTCAGCGGAGATATATCGCTCCATACTATAACCTAATTCTTCAGGTTCGATGCACAATTTGTGAATTTCAAAATGAAGACTTTCAATTTGTTTCCATAAATTATCAATTACTGATTTATAGGTAAATTTGTTTTCTGGAGCTATATGCTTCATAGTTCTTGACATAGATTCCAGAACCGCCGCTTGGTGTCTTATTAATTTTTGTATTTGTTCCACAACTTCTGACGATGTTTCAGTTTCCATCCATTGAAGAATTTTAGTATTGAATTATTCGATAGCTTGATACACAATCGTTTTCATTTGATTGTAGTATTGCTTTTCAAAATATTCATGCGACATTGGAGTATTATTTAACATTTTTAGGATAATATTATTTCCTTTGTCGAATTTTTTCCAATACTCCTCATTTTGGCGTTTTCTGTCTTCAAAATAAGACGCCATTTCCTTTCTTTTGCTGGAATCCTTTTTGATGTTTCTCAGCAAAATTTGGATTTCTTCGCCAATTTGACTTTGAATGGCAATCAAATTTTCAACCTCCAATTTGCCTTATATAATGCCTGACCCGTTGGAAGATAATTTATTTGCTTAATATAAGCTGGATACGCTTCTACTCGCAACCGATTTTATGGTCAAAGACAAGCAAGGTTTTAAGGATTAGAAAAAGAGCAAATTCAATAATTTCAAATCTTTTTATTTAAAATTTTTATTTAATTTGTTTGTTAATTGTTAGGATACAATCGCTTCCCAAAATGTGCAAGAGTCGCCGTATTGACTACTTGAAATTGTTGTATTCCAGTTGAAGAGCCGCCTTGTTAACTACTTCAATTTCGGAAATTAATCGACGGTTATCCTGAAAGTCGTCAAGTTGACTTCAGTAAATCGGATTAAATTTTTGATGTAAGTTGGAAGAGTCGCCGGGTTGACTTCTTCTACTTTTAAATATTTGTGTTATTGGAGTCGCCAAGTTGACTTCCAATATTGTAGTAAAAGATCGCCAAGTTGATCATTTACTCCTTGAAAAAAAAATTTCAAGTTGTTCGGGAATATGCTCGGAAAATTATTCGAGGCAAATTACCCTTAGTTATGAATTCTGCTTAATAACAGGTTTATTAAGCAAGATTTTCACAACTTTAAATCTAGATGATTCGATCGCCAATTTGATCGGGAATCTGTCTTGAAAAATATGTGCAGAAATTAGTCGCCAAGTTGACTAGAATTTTATGCAACGGTCGGGGTCACCAAAATGTTTGTAGGTTTATTGAGTTTTTATTAAACCAACTAAACCAACATTTGAATTGGTTTAACTCGGAGAAAATCATGCATATGAGGGCCAAAGACACAGCGATGCTCACTCGTAGAATGCAGAGTAATTGAATACACAAGGATTACTTAAGTACTGACTTTATTAGGGTTGAGGTCGGGTTTATATACACGATTTTAGAGTCAAGGGGGCCACCATTGCACAGAAGTGGAATGGGGTTGTTAGTTAAAAATACATTGCAATGCTTAGGTTCTAAGATATACAAAGTCAACATATTTGTCTCCCACACAGGGAATTTATAGGCTAGAGTTAGTAAAAATAGATTCCGGGTTTTGAAGGTAAAGCAGGCAGAGCTAGCGCTGCCTGTATGCGTCGAGAGATTTCTGGTCCAATAACCGGATTAAGTGCTCTCTGGAAGGTCGCCGATGCAGAGTGTAAGTCGAACGGCGTAACATTTCACTGGAAAAGTCCCTTTCCTGGCACTGAGAATACCGTGAATTGGCTTCTTCTTTAAGGGGAATCTGCAAGTAGCCATTTTTCAAATCCATTATCCATTTGTAGCAACCCGTCGCATTGATTTCCCCTTGCACTTTCGGGTTCTTTAAGTAACATCGTTGCTTGGCTAATCGTCCTTCATGGTGATTTAGTGCTCAGCTAAGTTGGATGTTCCATGATAGCTCAGTTCGCAGGACAGAACCAGAGGAATTGGGACGAGAAGTGGCCGGAGATTATGCTAGCGGAAAACTCAAGTACGTCGGAATCAACAGGGAACTCCCCGTGTTTCCTTACGCAGGCTCGAGAGCCTCGGCTGCCCAGCGCCCTGTACGACAGGGAAACCATCGCCACAGGAAAGCAGACTGAAACGCCTGAAGATAATGCCAATAAGATGAAGGAGATCTTCGAAATTGTGCGCCGGAACATGGAGAAAGCTGCTCAGGACCAAGCCAGGCATTTCAATTTACGAAGGAGGCAGTGGAATCCCACAATAGGGGACACGGTCTGGGCGAAGGAGCACCATTTGTCGAAGGCAGCCGAGGGTTTCGCGGCAAAGCTACCGCCGAGATATGACGGACCGTATACCGTGATAGACTTCGTCTCACCAGTCATTTGTAGAATCCGCCACAAGGAAACACAAAAGGAACGAACCGTCCACGTCAGTGAGCTTAAAAAACAAACACAAGATCTCGGTGCAGACAAGCAAGGATAACACGAGCATGCAACGACAAGAAGAGCGGACTATAGCGTCGGGCAGGTACCAGAGTCTTTATGGTACGCAGGACACAAGGATGCACAGTGACCCAGACATCGAGGCAAACAGATTCTGCGTCGGGCATGAAGCCAAAGTCATCCGTTAATACGCCGCGAAGAATAAGGTGATGCACAGGACAAGAAACCGAAAAGACCGCAGGCCAAAAACAATCCGTAGCGTCGGCAGACTCTGTTCGAATCGCGGAAGAACACGACCAGATCTTTGTTTCCCGAGGAAAGAGGGGAGATGGTACAGCGCGAGAGCTTTACCGTTGCGTGCCAAGCCGGAAAAACACGAACACACACATAAGCGCTCACAAAAAAAAAAAAAAAAAAAAATCACACACATAAAATGCACTACAGCTGAGCCGGCAATCCGAAATGAGAGATATACATGAAAACCGGGGTCGCAGGGAAACAAACCACTTGCCAACTAAATGCAGAACGACGCAAGAAAGTGATGAACCTAGCAGGGTAATTTACCACGGCCCCAAGGGCAGGAAACGTCAACTCTGCAATCCTGGGCCAAGCTTTGAAGGAAATAGACAATAAGTATATAACAGATCGATAGGATGGGGGCGCTTCGATTCATGGCGGCCGATTGGAACTGTAAGATAGTGTCGATCGGTGGGCACAAAATACTGGAAATATCGGCACAAGGAGTCACATTGTGGAACATCGATAACATCGGGTGGCAACGCCACGTTCGGTCACGGAACCGATAGCAGCGGAAGACCGATGGGTTTGGCGGAGAGTGACCATACAACGGAGAGTCACACGGGAGAATATCGATAACACCGATAACAACTGGAGACCGATCGGCACGACGTAGAGTGACCATCCGACGGAGAGGACAAATCACGAAGATCGAGAAAGTCATCGGGGAAAAACATCTGGGGCGGAAATACAAGTTACGCGGCCCGTAGTAACGGTAGTGCGGCAAGAGAGAGTGGTGCCAGGAGCACCAGACAAGGACAGGGAGAGTCCGAAAGGGGCAGCAATAAAAGAGAGCAGCGAAGGGCCGTGTGCAGAAGGAAGTAACGGGACGGCACCGGACTTCGGACCCTGACATTGGTGCCGGCGAAAGGTCGAACGTTAAAACCGTGGACTTTGGACCAGGAGACAAGGAGACTCCGATAACTAGCGGTAAATGGAGGCCTATATAAACCGGCCGAGCGCAGGAAGCTGGGTCAGTCGATTTCTACCAAGTCAACAAGTAACAGTCATCAAGTGAACAAGTAACCAGTGAAACAACGTGAAGGAGCAAGTAAAGCCGTTCGGAGTCATCAAGGAAACAAGATCGCTACGTCGAGACGTTCGGGACATAGAGCTAAAGTCTCCGAATTGAGACACAGGCAGCTGAGGTCCTTACCGCATCACACGGCTAAGTCCAGACGCTTGGTCACAACTGCTGGCGCGATTTGAGCTTGGCATCCCACCCGGCGTGTCCGACAGAGTTGAACAAATAGACGGAGAGCCGTGGGCTCAGAAGGAAAGTGGTCTTGAACTAGCTGCCTGCCTACAAGGACTGCATTGACGAACTCCGGCGAATGCCTGATCGTCCTGCAGGAACTGTACTAGGTCCTGGTGCGACTAGCCCGGAATGACGCGCGTTTGTTCAGCTAGTGTCTCGAAAGGCATATGCGTTGAGAGTCCCAGAACGGCAGCTTACCGAATCGTGAGCGCTACGCCAACATGGAGCGGAGCCAGTCGAGACATCCGGAGGCAGAGCAAGGACAACGAGGACACCCAGGACGACGAACAACAAGCGCCGTGCGAGCATCAGATACGTCAAATTCTAAAGAATGCGGCAGAGAGGGTAGGGTGGTTTTAAGATGTTAAAATAATCGATAGCTTGTTTTTCGCCCTTCGCTTGACGCTTGTTGTCCCCGATTTGATCCTTGGTACGATGTCCTGGCTCTGCTCCTTGTTTGCTTCTTCACGACCAGACGCAGCAGGGTCTTTGGCTCTTGGCATTTGTTCAGCTTCCGTTCTAAAACCCTAGCGGTGAACTGCTGGGCTTTCAACGCATACGCCTTTCGAAATACTAGTGCTGTATATAGGCATATCCCGCAAAAAACAGGAAGCGACGATGTGGCAGCATGGAAGCACTGTATCCCACGTGAGCTGTGGAAACCTACCTAAAGGAGTATCACGACCCCCCAGCTGATTGACATGTGGGAAGTGGAAAACATCGTACGGTCCTTTTTCTTTACCAGCCACTGGGCCACACTGACGACAACTTATATTGTCGTCCCACTCTTTAAGCGTTAAGCAACTTTTAAAGGATGTCTCCTTTACCACACTGAGGACAGCACATGTTATCATCCCCTTCTCATAGTGCTGTGTAACTTCACACTAGCTTCTTCGCCTCTAAAGTTGAGTGCGCAATTTAAATAACCAAACGTTTTTGAAACGGCCATTCTGACAACTTACACGTCCTCGTGTAATACACAAGAGAGAACTTTCTCCTATTCGGTTATTCTGACCACTTATGCATTATCATGTGATACAAAAAATCATGATCCACCACAGTCCTTCTCGACTGTCTTATTCTTCTCCCAGTGCCACACTGGTTTTCAAAGGTCTCTTTCATCCGTATTACACATTTCCTGTTTCGTCCGTTTCATTCGCACCAATACCACATTGGTCACCACGGTCCTCGACCGCTTCATCAAGTGAACTTTATTCATCTTCATCAATGTCGAGCTCGCTCGGTACCTGCCTTTTCGGCATTATACGTAAGCTCTCGTGGGGATATTTATATTGTCTCTTACTCGTCAAAGATTTTAGCTGGTATCGATCACCGTCTAGCACTTCTGTCACTATGAAAGGTCCCCGAATCTTTGGGTCTAATTTAGTTTGTAGTCGCTCACTATTTTTGAGAAGGACATAATCTCTTTCGGAAAACTTAACAACTTTAGCTTTGCCTTTGTTGAATCTTGTTTTATCATATTGTGCTTCGCTTTTAATATTCTTTTCAGCTTCCGTTCTCTGTTTACTTAAGTCAACTTCACTCTCCTCGTCACAAATAGGTACTAAACTGTAACGAACTGATTTTCTTTGTTCTCTGCTCGCTACGAATGTCGTGCGGCTAACTCAGAATATGTAAGTGTTCGTCCCACCAAATTTATATATACGTGACCGCCCTTTTGACCAGTGAAAACGCACAGAAAGATTGGGAGTAAGCTGAGATCTTTTATTCGCCGACTTGACCCTCGGCCGGGGCGGTGTGATGATTATGTAGAACTACTTTCTGCCGTCGCCTCCTTCCCACGTTGAACGCCTCGCTGGATCGTGCTGGCTGCGAAGTGGTGTCTCCCACGTCGGAAATGATGTCTCCCTCGCCGGTTTCGCTTGCGATGTCTTCTGCTGCCCTTGGCTCGGCGGGGTTACAGGGATTGGGGATGCGTCACCCTTCCCAGACTAGGGTGAACAGGCACTGTGCTCTCAAGGCGTACGCCTTTCGCAGCCGCAGCCTCCTGTCCCTTGCTCTGTCCCGGCCGGTCGCACCGGACGTCGGCTCAGTTTCTACTTGACGGTTCAGGCGTACGCCGGAAGCCGCCAACGCAGTCCCTGGGTCAAACGCCAGGTTCTAGACGAACGCTTCCACCCTACCCTCTCTGCCGCAGGCTTAAGAATTCGAAGTATAGGCTGCTCGCTCGACGCTCGTTGTTCGTCGTCCTGGGGTCCTCGTTGTACCTTGTTCTGCCTCCAGGTATCTCGACCAGCTCCGCTCCTTGTTGGCGACTCGGTAAGCTGCCGTTCTAGGACTCTAGCGGTGGACCGCTGTGCTCTCAACGCATACGCCTTTCGAGACACCCGCTGAACAAACGCGCGTCCTTCCGGGCCAGTCGCACCAGGACCTTGTGCAGCTCCTGCAGGACGATCAGGCATACGCCGGAGTTCGCCAATGCAGTCCTTGTAGGCAGGCTCCCCTTCTTGTTGGCGACTCGGTAAGCTGCCGTTCTGGGACTCTAGCGGTGGACTGCTGTGCTCTTAACGCATACGCCTTTCGAGACACCAGCTGAAAAACGCGCGTCCTTCCGGGCCAGTCGCACCAGGACCTTGTACAGCTCCTGCAGGACGATCAGGCATACGCCGGAGTTGTAGGCATACGCAGTCCTTGTAGGCAGGCAGCTAGTTCTAGACAACTTTCCTTCTGAGCCCACGGTTCTTCGTCGAAGGACTCTATTTGTTCACTTCTTCGGACACGCAGGGTGGGATGCCAAGCTCAAATCGCGACAGAAGTTGTAACAAAGCGCCTGGACTTAGCCGTGTGATGCCGTAAGGACCTCAGCTGCCTGTGTCTCAATTCGGAGACTTTAGCTCTAAGTCTCGAACGTCTCGACGTAGCGATCTTGCTTCCTTGATGACTCCGCACGGCTTTACTTGCTCCTTCACGTTGTTTCACTGGTTACTTGTTCACTTGATGACTGTTACTTGTTGACTTTGTAGAATCGACTCATCCAGATTCCTGCGCTCGGCCGGTTTATATAGGCCTCCATTTACCGCTAGTTATCGGCGTCTCCTTGCCTCCTGGTCCAAGGTCCACGGTTTTAACGTTCGACCTTTCGCCCTCTGCGCACGGCACCAATATCAGGGTCCAAAGTCCGGTGCCGTCCCGTTACTTCCTTTTGCCCACGGCCCTTCGCCGCTCTCTTGTATTGCTGTCCCTCTCGGACTCTCCTTGTTCTTGTCTGGTGCTCAGTGCACCACTCTCTATCGCCGCACTACCGTTACTACGGGCTTATTCGCCGCGCAACTGGTAACTGGTAGGCCACTGCTTGCATGCGCTTACTCTGCTTGCTTCTTAACTTGTGGGGAGTTATTCAACTCCTCACAAAATCTAGAAATCGTGAGCACTTGCCAATTAATAGCTCTAAAGGACTAGATTTTGTAACTCGATACAGTTCAGTGAAAGCTATACTTCACCTAAAGCATCCTGCCATGACCGATCACCGCAATAAATGCTTTAATTTACTCATTACTTTTTCGACCTGTCCATTGGCGCGACTAGCACTGGTTGCTATTAAGTGAAGCTGCACTTTCTGTGGGGCGCAGAACTGAACAAATTTTGATTCTGGAAAACATCTGCTCCGATCAGCCACTAGACAACTAGGTAAGTCGAACGATACAATGGACGATTTTAAAGCCTCAATGCAACTGTTTGCATCTTATTTGAAAGTATGATACAGATAAACATATATTGTAAAGCCATCAATCTGAACTACAATGTACTCTTTACGATCATTCTTGCCACCTGTTTCCCTGTGATGTCTATATGCAATGTTTGCCACGGTAAACTGACTTTTGGGATTGAGTGTAATTAAGCTTGAAATTTTCCCGATGCCGATTTTGTCACTCTGCAGGTTATACAGTTTTCTACAAATTTTTGAACGTACTTTGACATTCCTGCGAACCAATAATGTTCATACACCTTATCGAGCGTCTTTTCCGAGCCTAAGCTTAGAATAGACTCATGAACTTGATTAATATCAGACCACCTCAAAGCTTTATGCTCAATTATGTCTTCAATTTTTGCTTTTAATATATCCCTTTCGCTGGGACTGAGTTGATATGGACACCTTTGAACTGTCTTTGTCGGGTCACTTAGACGAATGATCATTTCACCAGTGCTTACACGAGTAAGAGGAGTTCCCAGAATTAACGACTTTGAGTATTTTTTAGCAACTGATATTTTTCTGCGCCATACCAAAAGGTTTCTACTTGATCAAAGTTATATTCACTGTCGGAAACAGCACAAATTTTAATTGTTTTATCTTTAACTAATTCTACGCCTTTGCATGATATTATTGCAGAATATCTCTGGGCAATTGCAATTTTGATTTTCATACAATCGTCATTAACTTTTTCATAAGAAGGGCTGATATTAGGAAATAAATTACGATACATATCACATCTCTCCCCTAAAATTACATATTGTTAGTAGTTTTACGCTTTCTAAAATCTGGGGGCTGATAGCGGTTGACTTCTTGGCGTGGTCGAGTACTGCTTCTGTTTGGAATGCTCGATCGGCGTGGCTGTGGCGCTTGGTGGTTATCTTGCCGGTCTGCTGAAGCTACTTCACTGGGACCAGGGGCGGATGGAAATGGCTGTGGTGGATTACACGGTTGCTTCATGTCTAGGGTTTGACATTGTTGTTGGCGGATTTTGAGAGTCAGGCATCCACCAAAACGGGCTGTCCATTCTTTAACTGGAGCTGGATTGCCAATCTTGAAAACGCTGCAACTCTTGGTCAATTGTGCGATTACTTCGTCGATACCTGGCCACCAAACATGTTGTCGTGCTAATTGTTTCATGCGAAACAATTGCATTTACATGAGCTGTAGTTGAGCGATACTTTATTCCAAAATTGTAGGCCATCAATATTATAGCCCAGCGCTGAAGTCTGTTGGAAGTCATCGTCGACAAATGCTTGCTTGGATTGAAGATTGTGACCAACGACTGGTGATCAGTTATAAGAATGAATTTCCTGCCGAACTTCTTTAACCCAAAAATGATTGAAAGGGCTTCCTTCTCAATTTTGCTGTATCGAACTTGGTGCATATCTAAGGCTAGCTCGTAAACGTTGGTACTGGAAGAGACCCAACGGCGTGTTGACGACCATAATTTATGCAAGACGGGACGCTCCATGTCCTCAGGGACAAAAAATAGTAAACGATCGACATTCGATTTTCTGTAAACAACGCCGTTTCTCATTACGAAATGTTTGAGTTGATTTCTTTCTTATTCTTCCTTAATATTCTCTATATTGATATCTTTTGATTGACAGATTATAAGATTGTCCTCAAAACTAGTGGTTTCTACTATTGAAATATAACATCTGCTCAGAGCATCTACGTGTTGCATCTTTGTTCCGGATCTATGAATCAGTTTATAATCATAATTCTGCAGTTCAAGTGCCCATCGGGCGATTCTAGGATTTAGTTCGACTCTGTTTTAAGTCAGAGTTAAAGAATTGCAGTCGGTTATTATCTTAAAATGTTTACCATGAAGATAGATTCGAAATCTACGCAGGGCATAGATGATAGGTAGGGTTTCCAGCTCGAAACTGTGGTGTTTTGCCTCAGTCTCTGTACTTCGCTTTGAAAAGTAAAATACGAGATGAAGTTTTCCATCTCCCTTCCTTTGCATTATAACCGCACCGAAATCCGTTTGCATCGCAATGTTATTCAACCTCATCTTTATGATTATATATGGCTAAAACAGGTGATTCTATCAGTTTTAGGTTTAAGAAACAGTCTAGTCTTTTATGGAAAGAAAATTCCTTGACTTTCCTTAAAGTGTCATAAGGTGGCTTAGCTAATGTGGAGAAATCTTTAATAAACCTTCTTAAATAGGAACATAGTCCTAAAAAGCTTTGTACGTTATGTACTTTTTCGGGAATTGGGAAGTTTTTAATTGCACCAATCCCTCTGCCGTCTGCTCTGATTCCTTCTTTGGTAATATAAAATCCTAGATACTTTATGTTGGATTGCATTAAATCGCATTTGTCCATACGAAGCTCTAACTTATTGTTAACCATTCTTACTAAAACTTTTTTTAAAGTCCTTAAATGTTCTTCCACGTCTCATAATATCATCCATGTAAATGATTACTTTATTTTCCCGTATCAAATCCGCAAATATTTTATTTACAAAGCGTGGGAATACTGCTGATGCATTTTTTATGACCATTATGACCATACAGCTCCTGCAGGACGATCAGGCATACGCCGGAGTTGTAGGCATACGCAGTCCTTGTAGGCAGACAGCTAGTTCTAGACAACTTTCCTTCTGAGCCCACGGTTCTTCGTCGAAAGACTCTATTTGTTCACTTCGTCGGACACGCAGGGTGGGATGCCAAGCTCAAATCGCGACAGAAGTTGTAACAAAGCGCCTGGACTTAGCCGTGTGATGCCGTAAGGACCTCAGCTGCCTGTGTCTCAATTCGGAGACTTTAGCTCTAAGTCTCGAACGTCTCGACGTAGCGATCTTGTTTCCTTGATGACTCCGCACGGCTTCACTTGCCCCTTCACGTTGTTTCACTGGTTACTTGTTCACTTGATGACTGTTACTTGTTGACTTTGTAGAATCGACTCATCCAGATTCCTGCGCTCGGCCGGTTTATATAGGCCTCCATTTACCGCTAGTTATCGGCGTCTCCTTGCCTCCTGGTCCAAGGTCCACGGTTTTAACGTTCGACCTTTCGCCCTCTGCGCACGGCACCAATATCAGGGTCCAAAGTCCGGTGCCGTCCCGTTACTTCCTTTTGCCCACGGCCCTTCGCCGCTCTCTTGTATTGCTGTCCCTCTCGGACTCTCCTTGTTCTTGTCTGGTGCTCAGTGCACCACTCTCTATCGCCGCACTACCGTTACTACGGGCTTATTCGCCGCGCAACTGGTAACTGGTAGGCCACTGCTTGCATGCGCTTACTCTGCTTGCTTCTTAACTTGTGGGGAGTTATTCAACTCCTCACAAAATCTAGAAATCGTGAGCACTTGCCAATTAATAGCTCTAAAGGACTAGATTTTGTAACTCGATCAGTTCAGTGAAAGCTATACTTCACCTAAAGCATCCTGCCATGACCGATCACCGCAATAAATGCTTTAATTTACTCATTACTTTTTCGACCTGTCCATTGGCGCGACAAGCACTGGTTGCTATTAAGTGAAGCTGCACTTTCTGTGAGGCGCAGAACTGAACAAATTTTGATTCTGTAAAACATCTGCTCCGATCAGCCACTAGACAACTAGGTAAGTCGAACAATACAATGGACGATTTTAAAGCTTCAATGCAACTGTTTGCATCTTATTTGAAAGTATGATACAGGTAAACATATATTGTAAAGCCATCAATCTGAACTACAATGTACTCTTTACGATCATTCTTGCCACCTGTTTCCCTGTGATGTCTATATGCAATGTTTGCCACGGTAAACTGACTTTTGGGATTGAGTGTAATTAAGCTTGAAATTTTCCCGATGCCGATTTTGTCACTCTGCAGGTTATACAGTTTTCTACAAATTTTTGAACGTACTTTGACATTCCTGCGAACCAATAATGTTCATACACCTTGTCGAGCGTCTTTTCCGAGCCTAAGCTTAGAATAGACTCATGAACTTGATTAATATCAGACCACCTCAAAGCTCTGAACTTGATTAATATCAGACCACCTCAAAGCTCTTTCTTTAAATCTTTCTGTATAACACGTTGGCCCTCATCTCATAAGTTGTAACCAAATCTTCAGAAAGTTCGCCTTCACTCGGTTTTTTAATTGTATTTAAAATGTTCTGATCACCCTGCTGTTCTTCCTGGATCCAGCTCTCGGTGATGCTCATCAGTTCCCAACGCTTCTCAGCAACCTTATTTAATATTTGACTACTCTTTTCAGGCACTGGATTTCTTGAAAAGAAATCTACATGTGCCATGCGCTTTCCTTCTCGGTACTTTATATCAAACTCAAATGATATCATCACTACTCTTTGAAATACCGAATAGCATTTTTTAAACTAAACGGCATCGCCAAGTACTCAAACTGACCGTCGGTTGTCACAAAAGCAGTGTATTCCTTTGAGTCAGCATGAACCGGCACTTGATGATATCCGCACGCCAAGTGAAATACTTGGCTCCCCGCAATCTGAGCTAGGTCTGATTACTTTATGCTCAATTATGTCTTCAATTTTTGCTTTTAATATATCCCTTTCGCTGGGACTGAGTTGATATGGACGCCTTTGAACTGTCTTTGTCGGGTCACTTAGACGAATGATCATTTCACCAGTGCTTACACGAGTAAGAGGAGTTCCCAGAATTAACGACTTTGGGTATTTTTTAGCAACTGATATTTTTCTGCGCCATACCAAAAGGTTTCTACTTGATCAAAGTTATATTCACTGTCGGAAACAGCACAAATTTTAATTGTTTTATCTTTAACTAATTCTACGCCTTTGCATGATATTATTGCAGAATATCTCTGGGCAATTGCAATTTTGATTTTCATACAATCGTCATTAACTTTTTCATAAGAAGGGCTGATATTAGGAAATAAATTACGATACATATCACATCTCTCCCCTAAAATTACATATTGTTAGTAGTTTTACGCTTTCTAAAATCTGGGGGCTGATAGCGGTTGACTTCTTGGCGTGGTCGAGTACTGCTTCTGATTGGAATGCTCGATCGGCGTGGCTGTGGCGCTTGGTGGTTATCTTGCCGGTCTGCTGAAGCTACTTCACTGGGACCAGGGGCGGATGGAAATGGCTGTGGTGGATTACACGGTTGCTTCATGTCTAGGGTTTGACATTGTTGTTGGCGGATTTTGAGAGTCAGGCATCCACCAAAACGGGCTGTCACTTACATTGGAGTTGCTGTTGATTTCGTCTGAATCGGATCGTACGCACTGGACGACCATGTAGAAGTTCTGCAGGTGATTTGCCTTCTGGTTTATGTGTAAAACCATATGAACTGAGGTATTTTGTAACCGCTGTTTTGACTGGGTACCCATCCTTGATGTTTTTGGTGACTGCGGTTTAAAAGTTTGTACAAAACGCTCAGCAAGTCCATTTGATGCTGGATGGAATAGGGCTATAGTAAGGTGGTCAATTCCATGCTAAGTGCAGAAATCCTTAAACTCAGCTGCTGTAAGTTGCGGTCCGTTATCGCTGACTAAAGTTTTGGGATAACCTTTGATGGCAAATATAGCTGTAAGTGCTGATATGGTTTGCAGTTGTGGTCGATGTCATTTGTGTTATAAACGGAATCTGAGAATAAGCATCGACGCATATCAACCACATTGGATCAAATATGGGACCTGCAAAGTCTATGTGTATCCTTTCCCAGGCTGATGTATCTTTTGGCCAGCTTTGAGATTCTTTAACTGGAGCTGGATTGCCAATCTTGAAAACGCTGCAACTCTTGGTCAATTGTGCGATATCTTCGTCGATACCTGGCCACCAAACATGTTGTCGTGCTAATTGTTTCATGCGAAACAATTGCATTTACATGAGCTGTAGTTGAGCGATACTTTATTCCAAAATTGTAGGCCATCAATATTATAGCCCAGCGCTGAAGTCTGTTGGAAGTCATCGTCGACAAATGCTTGCTTGGATTGAAGATTGTGACCAACGACTGGTGATCAGTTATAAGAATGAATTTCCTGCCGAACTTCTTTAACCCAAAAATGATTGAAAGGGCTGCCTTCTCAATTTTGCTGTATCGAACTTGGTGCATATCTAAGGCCTTTGATGCAAATGCATGCTTTTCCTTGCCATCTGGATGAATGTGTGATAAAACTACACCAATGCCGAAGGAATATGCATCAGTGGCCAGAACGAGCGGAAGATCCTCGTTGAAGTGTGCTAGCTCGTAAACGTTGGTACTGGAAGAGACCCAACGGCGTGTTGACGACCATAATTTATGCAAGACGTGACGCTCCATGTCCTCAGGGACAAAAAATAGTAAACGATCGACATTCGATTTTCTGTAAACAACGCTGTTTCTCATTACGAAATGTTTGAGTTGATTTCTTTCTTATTCTTCCTTAATATTCTCTATATTGATATCTTTTGATTGACAGATTATAAGATTGTCCTCAAAACTAGTGGTTTCTACTATTGAAATATAACATCTGCTCAGAGCATCTACGTGTTGCATCTTTGTTCCGGATCTATGAATCGGTTTATAATCATAATTCTGCAGTTCAAGTGCCCATCGGGCGATTCTAGGATTTAGTTCGACTCTGTTTAAGTCAGAGTTAAAGAATTGCAGTCGGTTATTATCTTAAAATGTTTACCATGAAGATAGATTCGAAATCTACGCAGGGCATAGATGATAGGTAGGGTTTCCAGCTCGAAACTGTGGTATTTTGCCTCAGTCTCTGTACTTCGCTTTGAAAAGTAAAATACGAAATGAAGTTTTCCATCTCCCTTCCTTTGCATTATAACCGCACCGAAATCCGTTTGCATCGCAATGTTATTCAACCTCATCTTTATGATTATATATGGCTAAAACAGGTGATTCTATCAGTTTTAGGTTTAAGAAACAGTCTAGTCTTTTATGGAAAGAAAATTCCTTGACTTTCCTTAAAGTGTCATAAGGTGGCTTAGCTAATGTGGAGAAATCTTTAATAAACCTTCTTAAATAGGAACATAGTCCTAAAAAGCTTTGTACGTTATGTACTTTTTCGGGAATTGGGAAGTTTTTAATTGCACCAATCCCTCTGCCGTCTGCTCTGATTCCTTCTTTGGTAATATAAAATCCTAGATACTTTATGTTGGATTGCATTAAATCGCATTTGTCCATACGAAGCTCTAACTTATTGTTAACCATTCTTACTAAAACTTTTTTTAAAGTCCTTAAATGTTCTTCCACGTCTCATAATATCATCCATGTAAATGATTACTTTATTTTCCCGTATCAAATCCGCAAATATTTATTTACAAAGCGTGGGAATACTGCTGATGCATTTTTTATGACCATTATGACCATACAGCTCCTGCAGGACGATCAGGCATACGCCGGAGTTGTAGGCATACGCAGTCCTTGTAGGCAGACAGCTAGTTCTAGACAACTTTCCTTCTGAGCCCACGGTTCTTCGTCGAAAGACTCTATTTGTTCACTTCGTCGGACACGCAGGGTGGGATGCCAAGCTCAAATCGCGACAGAAGTTGTAACAAAGCGCCTGGACTTAGCCGTGTGATGCCGTAAGGACCTCAGCTGCCTGTGTCTCAATTCGGAGACTTTAGCTCTAAGTCTCGAACGTCTCGACGTAGCGATCTTGTTTCCTTGATGACTCCGCACGGCTTTACTTGCTCCTTCACGTTGTTTCACTGGTTACTTGTTCACTTGATGACTGTTACTTGTTGACTTTGTAGAATCGTATTGCTGTCCCTCTCGGACTCTCCTTGTTCTTGTCTGGTGCTCAGTGCACCACTCTCTATCGCCGCACTACCGTTACTACGGGCTTATTCGCCGCGCAACTGGTAACTGGTAGGCCACTGCTTGCATGCGCTTACTCTGCTTGCTTCTTAACTTGTGGGGAGTTATTGCAACTCCTCACAAAATCTAGAAATCGTGAGCACTTGCCAATTAATAGCTCTAAAGGACTAGATTTTGTAACTCGATACAGTTCAGTGAAAGCTATACTTCACCTAAAGCATCCTGCCATGACCGATCACCGCAATAAATGCTTTAATTTACTCATTACTTTTTCGACCTGTCCATTGGCGCGACAAGCACTGGTTGCTATTAAGTGAAGCTGCACTTTCTGTGAGGCGCAGAACTGAACAAATTTTGATTCTGTAAAACATCTGCTCCGATCAGCCACTAGACAACTAGGTAAGTCGAACAATACAATGGACGATTTTAAAGCTTCAATGCAACTGTTTGCATCTTATTTGAAAGTATGATACAGGTAAACATATATTGTAAAGCCATCAATCTGAACTACAATGTACTCTTTACGATCATTCTTGCCACCTGTTTCCCTGTGATGTCTATATGCAATGTTTGCCACGGTAAACTGACTTTTGGGATTGAGTGTAATTAAGCTTGAAATTTTCCCGATGCCGATTTTGTCACTCTGCAGGTTATACAGTTTTCTACAAATTTTTGAACGTACTTTGACATTCCTGCGAACCAATAATGTTCACACACCTTGTCGAGCGTCTTTTCCGAGCCTAAGCTTAGAATAGACTCATGAACTTGATTAATATCAGACCACCTCAAAGCTCTGAACTTGATTAATATCAGACCACCTCAAAGCTCTTTCTTTAAATCTTTCTGTATAACACGTTGGCCCTCATCTCATAAGTTGTAACCAAATCTTCAGAAAGTTCGCCTTCACTCGGTTTTTTAATTGTATTTAAAATGTTCTGATCACCCTGCTGTTCTTCCTGGATCCAGCTCTCGGTGATGCTCATCAGTTCCCAACGCTTCTCAGCAACCTTATTTAATATTTGACTACTCTTTTCAGGCACTGGATTTCTTGAAAAGAAATCTACATGTGCCATGCGCTTTCCTTCTCGGTACTTTATATCAAACTCAAATGATATCATCACTACTCTTTGAAATACCGAATAGCATTTTTTAAACTAAACGGCATCGCCAAGTACTCAAACTGACCGTCGGTTGTCACAAAAGCAGTGTATTCCTTTGAGTCAGCATGAACCGGCACTTGATGATATCCGCACGCCAAGTGAAATACTTGGCTCCCCGCAATCTGAGCTAGGTCTGATTACTTTATGCTCAATTATGTCTTCAATTTTTGCTTTTAATATATCCCTTTCGCTGGGACTGAGTTGATATGGACGCCTTTGAACTGTCTTTGTCGGGTCACTTAGACGAATGATCATTTCACCAGTGCTTACACGAGTAAGAGGAGTTCCCAGAATTAACGACTTTGAGTATTTTTTAGCAACTGATATTTTTCTGCGCCATACCAAAAGGTTTCTACTTGATCAAAGTTATATTCACTGTCGGAAACAGCACAAATTTTAATTGTTTTATCTTTAACTAATTCTACGCCTTTGCATGATATTATTGCAGAATATCTCTGGGCAATTGCAATTTTGATTTTCATACAATCGTCATTAACTTTTTCATAAGAAGGGCTGATATTAGGAAATAAATTACGATACATATCACATCTCTCCCCTAAAATTACATATTGTTAGTAGTTTTACGCTTTCTAAAATCTGGGGGCTGATAGCGGTTGACTTCTTGGCGTGGTCGAGTACTGCTTCTGATTGGAATGCTCGATCGGCGTGGCTGTGGCGCTTGGTGGTTATCTTGCCGGTCTGCTGAAGCTACTTCACTGGGACCAGGGGCGGATGGAAATGGCTGTGGTGGATTACACGGTTGCTTCATGTCTAGGGTTTGACATTGTTGTTGGCGGATTTTGAGAGTCAGGCATCCACCAAAACGGGCTGTCACTTACATTGGAGTTGCTGTTGATTTCGTCTGAATCGGATCGTACGCACTGGACGACCATGTAGAAGTTCTGCAGGTGATTTGCCTTCTGGTTTATGTGTAAAACCATATGAACTGAGGTATTTTGTAACCGCTGTTTTGACTGGGTACCCATCCTTGATGTTTTTGGTGACTGCGGTTTAAAAGTTTGTACAAAACGCTCAGCAAGTCCATTTGATGCTGGATGGAATAGGGCTATAGTAAGGTGGTCAATTCCATGCTAAGTGCAGAAATCCTTAAACTCAGCTGCTGTAAGTTGCGGTCCGTTATCGCTGACTAAAGTTTTGGGATAACCTTTGATGGCAAATATAGCTGTAAGTGCTGATATGGTTTGCAGTTGTGGTCGATGTCATTTGTGTTATAAACGGAATCTGAGAATAAGCATCGACGCATATCAACCACATTGGATCAAATATGGGACCTGCAAAGTCTATGTGTATCCTTTCCCAGGCTGATGTATCTTTTGGCCAGCTTTGAGATTCTTTAACTGGAGCTGGATTGCCAATCTTGAAAACGCTGCAACTCTTGGTCAATTGTGCGATATCTTCGTCGATACCTGGCCACCAAACATGTTGTCGTGCTAATTGTTTCATGCGAAACAATTGCATTTACATGAGCTGTAGTTGAGCGATACTTTATTCCAAAATTGTAGGCCATCAATATTATAGCCCAGCGCTGAAGTCTGTTGGAAGTCATCGTCGACAAATGCTTGCTTGGATTGAAGATTGTGACCAACGACTGGTGATCAGTTATAAGAATGAATTTCCTGCCGAACTTCTTTAACCCAAAAATGATTGAAAGGGCTGCCTTCTCAATTTTGCTGTATAGAACTTGGTGCATATCTAAGGCCTTTGATGCAAATGCATGCTTTTCCTTGCCATCTGGATGAATGTGTGATAAAACTACACCAATGCCGAAGGAATATGCATCAGTGGCCAGAACGAGCGGAAGATCCTCGTTGAAGTGTGCTAGCTCGTAAACGTTGGTACTGGAAGAGACCCAACGGCGTGTTGACGACCATAATTTATGCAAGACGTGACGCTCCATGTCCTCAGGGACAAAAAATAGTAAACGATCGACATTCGATTTTCTGTAAACAACGCTGTTTCTCATTACGAAATGTTTGAGTTGATTTCTTTCTTATTCTTCCTTAATATTCTCTATATTGATATCTTTTGATTGACAGATTATAAGATTGTCCTCAAAACTAGTGGTTTCTACTATTGAAATATAACATCTGCTCAGAGCATCTACGTGTTGCATCTTTGTTCCGGATCTATGAATCGGTTTATAATCATAATTCTGCAGTTCAAGTGCCCATCGGGCGATTCTAGGATTTAGTTCGACTCTGTTTAAAGTCAGAGTTAAAGAATTGCAGTCGGTTATTATCTTAAAATGTTTACCATGAAGATAGATTCGAAATCTACGCAGGGCATAGATGATAGGTAGGGTTTCCAGCTCGAAACTGTGGTATTTTGCCTCAGTCTCTGTACTTCGCTTTGAAAAGTAAAATACGAAATGAAGTTTTCCATCTCCCTTCCTTTGCATTATAACCGCACCGAAATCCGTTTGCATCGCAATGTTATTCAACCTCATCTTTATGATTATATATGGCTAAAACAGGTGATTCTATCAGTTTTAGGTTTAAGAAACAGTCTAGTCTTTTATGGAAAGAAAATTCCTTGACTTTCCTTAAAGTGTCATAAGGTGGCTTAGCTAATGTGGAGAAATCTTTAATAAACCTTCTTAAATAGGAACATAGTCCTAAAAAGCTTTGTACGTTATGTACTTTTTCGGGAATTGGGAAGTTTTTAATTGCACCAATCCCTCTGCCGTCTGCTCTGATTCCTTCTTTGGTAATATAAAATCCTAGATACTTTATGTTGGATTGCATTAAATCGCATTTGTCCATACGAAGCTCTAACTTATTGTTAACCATTCTTACTAAAACTTTTTTTAAAGTCCTTAAATGTTCTTCCACGTCTCATAATATCATCCATGTAAATGATTACTTTATTTTCCCGTATCAAATCCGCAAATATTTTATTTACAAAGCGTGGGAATACTGCTGATGCATTTTTTATGACCATTATGACCATACAGCTCCTGCAGGACGATCAGGCATACGCCGGAGTTGTAGGCATACGCAGTCCTTGTAGGCAGACAGCTAGTTCTAGACAACTTTCCTTCTGAGCCCACGGTTCTTCGTCGAAAGACTCTATTTGTTCACTTCGTCGGACACGCAGGGTGGGATGCCAAGCTCAAATCGCGACAGAAGTTGTAACAAAGCGCCTGGACTTAGCCGTGTGATGCCGTAAGGACCTCAGCTGCCTGTGTCTCAATTCGGAGACTTTAGCTCTAAGTCTCGAACGTCTCGACGTAGCGATCTTGTTTCCTTGATGACTCCGCACGGCTTTACTTGCTCCTTCACGTTGTTTCACTGGTTACTTGTTCACTTGATGACTGTTACTTGTTGACTTTGTAGAATCGTATTGCTGTCCCTCTCGGACTCTCCTTGTTCTTGTCTGGTGCTCAGTGCACCACTCTCTATCGCCGCACTACCGTTACTACGGGCTTATTCGCCGCGCAACTGGTAACTGGTAGGCCACTGCTTGCATGCGCTTACTCTGCTTGCTTCTTAACTTGTGGGGAGTTATTCAACTCCTCACAAAATCTAGAAATCGTGAGCACTTGCCAATTAATAGCTCTAAAGGACTAGATTTTGTAACTCGATACAGTTCAGTGAAAGCTATACTTCACCTAAAGCATCCTGCCATGACCGATCACCGCAATAAATGCTTTAATTTACTCATTACTTTTTCGACCTGTCCATTGGCGCGACAAGCACTGGTTGCTATTAAGTGAAGCTGCACTTTCTGTGAGGCGCAGAACTGAACAAATTTTGATTCTGTAAAACATCTGCTCCGATCAGCCACTAGACAACTAGGTAAGTCGAACAATACAATGGACGATTTTAAAGCTTCAATGCAACTGTTTGCATCTTATTTGAAAGTATGATACAGGTAAACATATATTGTAAAGCCATCAATCTGAACTACAATGTACTCTTTACGATCATTCTTGCCACCTGTTTCCCTGTGATGTCTATATGCAATGTTTGCCACGGTAAACTGACTTTTGGGATTGAGTGTAATTAAGCTTGAAATTTTCCCGATGCCGATTTTGTCACTCTGCAGGTTATACAGTTTTCTACAAATTTTTGAACGTACTTTGACATTCCTGCGAACCAATAATGTTCATACACCTTGTCGAGCGTCTTTTCCGAGCCTAAGCTTAGAATAGACTCATGAACTTGATTAATATCAGACCACCTCAAAGCTCTGAACTTGATTAATATCAGACCACCTCAAAGCTCTGAACTTGATTAATATCAGACCACCTCAAAGCTCTTTCTTTAAATCTTTTGTATAACACGTTGGCCCTCATCTCATAAGTTGTAACCAAATCTTCAGAAAGTTCGCCTTCACTCGGTTTTTTAATTGTATTTAAAATGTTCTGATCACCCTGCTGTTCTTCCTGGATCCAGCTCTCGGTGATGCTCATCAGTTCCCAACGCTTCTCAGCAACCTTATTTAATATTTGACTACTCTTTTCAGGCACTGGATTTCTTGAAAAGAAATCTACATGTGCCATGCGCTTTCCTTCTCGGTACTTTATATCAAACTCAAATGATATCATCACTGCTCTTTGAAATACCGAATAGCATTTTTTAAACTAAACGGCATCGCCAAGTACTCAAACTGACCGTCGGTTGTCACAAAAGCAGTGTATTCCTTTGAGTCAGCATGAACCGGCACTTGATGATATCCGCACGCCAAGTGAAATACTTGGCTCCCCGCAATCTGAGCTAGGTCTGATTACTTTATGCTCAATTATGTCTTCAATTTTTGCTTTTAATATATCCCTTTCGCTGGGACTGAGTTGATATGGACGCCTTTGAACTGTCTTTGTCGGGTCACTTAGACGAATGATCATTTCACCAGTGCTTACACGAGTAAGAGGAGTTCCCAGAATTAACGACTTTGAGTATTTTTTAGCAACTGATATTTTTCTGCGCCATACCAAAAGGTTTCTACTTGATCAAAGTTATATTCACTGTCGGAAACAGCACAAATTTTAATTGTTTTATCTTTAACTAATTCTACGCCTTTGCATGATATTATTGCAGAATATCTCTGGGCAATTGCAATTTTGATTTTCATACAATCGTCATTAACTTTTTCATAAGAAGGGCTGATATTAGGAAATAAATTACGATACATATCACATCTCTCCCCTAAAATTACATATTGTTAGTAGTTTTACGCTTTCTAAAATCTGGGGGCTGATAGCGGTTGACTTCTTGGCGTGGTCGAGTACTGCTTCTGATTGGAATGCTCGATCGGCGTGGCTGTGGCGCTTGGTGGTTATCTTGCCGGTCTGCTGAAGCTACTTCACTGGGACCAGGGGCGGATGGAAATGGCTGTGGTGGATTACACGGTTGCTTCATGTCTAGGGTTTGACATTGTTGTTGGCGGATTTTGAGAGTCAGGCATCCACCAAAACGGGCTGTCACTTACATTGGAGTTGCTGTTGATTTCGTCTGAATCGGATCGTACGCACTGGACGACCATGTAGAAGTTCTGCAGGTGATTTGCCTTCTGGTTTATGTGTAAAACCATATGAACTGAGGTATTTTGTAACCGCTGTTTTGACTGGGTACCCATCCTTGATGTTTTTGGTGACTGCGGTTTAAAAGTTTGTACAAAACGCTCAGCAAGTCCATTTGATGCTGGATGGAATGGGGCTATAGTAAGGTGGTCAATTCCATGCTAAGTGCAGAAATCCTTAAACTCAGCTGCTGTAAGTTGCGGTCCGTTATCGCTGACTAAAGTTTTGGGATAACCTTTGATGGCAAATATAGCTCTAAGTGCTGATATGGTTTGCAGTTGTGGTCGATGTCATTTGTGTTATAAACGGAAACTGAGAATAAGCATCGACGCATATCAACCACATTGGATCAAATATGGGACCTGCAAAGTCTATGTGTATCCTTTCCCAGGCTGATGTATCTTTTGGCCAGCTTTGAGATTCTTTAACTGGAGCTGGATTGCCAATCTTGAAAACGCTGCAACTCTTGGTCAATTGTGCGATATCTTCGTCGATACCTGGCCACCAAACATGTTGTCGTGCTAATTCATGCGAAACAATTGCATTTACATGAGCTGTAGTTGAGCGATACTTTATTCCAAAATTGTAGGCCATCAATATTATAGCCCAGCGCTGAAGTCTGTTGGAAGTCATCGTCGACAAATGCTTGCTTGGATTGAAGATTGTGACCAACGACTGGTGATCAGTTATAAGAATGAATTTCCTGCCGAACTTCTTTAACCCAAAAATGATTGAAAGGGCTTCCTTCTCAATTTTGCTGTATAGAACTTGGTGCATATCTAAGGCCTTTGATGCAAATGCATGCTTTTCCTTGCCATCTGGATGAATGTGTGATAAAACTACACCAATGCCGAAGGAATATGCATCAGTGGCCAGAACGAGCGGAAGATCCTCGTTGAAGTGTGCTAGCTCGTAAACGTTGGTACTGGAAGAGACCCAACGGCGTGTTGACGACCATAATTTATGCAAGACGTGACGCTCCATGTCCTCAGGGACAAAAAATAGTAAACGATCGACATTCGATTTTCTGTAAACAACGCTGTTTCTCATTACGAAATGTTTGAGTTGATTTCTTTCTTATTCTTCCTTAATATTCTCTATATTGATATCTTTTGATTGACAGATTATAAGATTGTCCTCAAAACTAGTGGTTTCTACTATTGAAATATAACATCTGCTCAGAGCATCTACGTGTTGCATCTTTGTTCCGGATCTATGAATCGGTTTATAATCATAATTCTGCAGTTCAAGTGCCCATCGGGCGATTCTAGGATTTAGTTCGACTCTGTTTAAAGTCAGAGTTAAAGAATTGCAGTCGGTTATTATCTTAAAATGTTTACCATGAAGATAGATTCGAAATCTAAGCAGGGCATAGATGATAGGTAGGGTTTCCAGCTCGAAACTGTGGTATTTTGCCTCAGTCTCTGTACTTCGCTTTGAAAAGTAAAATACGAGATGAAGTTTTCCATCTCCCTTCCTTTGCATTATAACCGCACCGAAATCCGTTTGCATCGCAATGTAATTCAACCTCATCTTTATGATTATATATGGCTAAAACAGGTGATTCTATCAGTTTTAGGTTTAAGAAACAGTCTAGTCTTTTATGGAAAGAAAATTCCTTGACTTTCCTTAAAGTGTCATAAGGTGGCTTAGCTAATGTGGAGAAATCTTTAATAAACCTTCTTAAATAGGAACATAGTCCTAAAAAGCTTTGTACGTTATGTACTTTTTCGGGAATTGGGAAGTTTTTAATTGCACCAATCCCTCTGCCGTCTGCTCTGATTCCTTCTTTGGTAATATAAAATCCTAGATACTTTATGTTGGATTGCATTAAATCGCATTTGTCCATACGAAGCTCTAACTTATTGTTAACCATTCTTACTAAAACTTTTTTTAAAGTCCTTAAATGTTCTTCCACGTCTCATAATATCATCCATGTAAATGATTACTTTATTTTCCCGTATCAAATCCGAAAATATTTTATTTACAAAGCGTGGGAATACTGCTGATGCATTTTTTATGACCATTATGACCATACAGCTCCTGCAGGACGATCAGGCATACGCCGGAGTTGTAGGCATACGCAGTCCTTGTAGGCAGACAGCTAGTTCTAGACAACTTTCCTTCTGAGCCCACGGTTCTTCGTCGAAAGACTCTATTTGTTCACTTCGTCGGACACGCAGGGTGGGATGCCAAGCTCAAATCGCGACAGAAGTTGTAACAAAGCGCCTGGACTTAGCCGTGTGATGCCGTAAGGACCTCAGCTGCCTGTGTCTCAATTCGGAGACTTTAGCTCTAAGTCTCGAACGTCTCGACGTAGCGATCTTGTTTCCTTGATGACTCCGCACGGCTTTACTTGCTCCTTCACGTTGTTCACTGGTTACTTGTTCACTTTATGACTGTTACTTGTTGACTTTGTAGAATCGTATTGCTGTCCCTCTCGGACTCTCCTTGTTCTTGTCTGGTGCTCAGTGCACCACTCTCTATCGCCGCACTACCGTTACTACGGGCTTATTCGCCGCGCAACTGGTAACTGGTAGGCCACTGCTTGCATGCGCTTACTCTGCTTGCTTCTTAACTTGTGGGGAGTTATTCAACTCCTCACAAAATCTAGAAATCGTGAGCACTTGCCAATTAATAGCTCTAAAGGACTAGATTTTGTAACTCGATACAGTTCAGTGAAAGCTATACTTCACCTAAAGCATCCTGCCATGACCGATCACCGCAATAAATGCTTTAATTTACTCATTACTTTTTCGACCTGTCCATTGGCGCGACAAGCACTGGTTGCTATTAAGTGAAGCTGCACTTTCTGTGAGGCGCAGAACTGAACAAATTTTGATTCTGTAAAACATCTGCTCCGATCAGCCACTAGACAACTAGGTAAGTCGAACAATACAATGGACGATTTTAAAGCTTCAATGCAACTGTTTGCATCTTATTTGAAAGTATGATACAGGTAAACATATATTGTAAAGCCATCAATCTGAACTACAATGTACTCTTTACGATCATTCTTGCCACCTGTTTCCCTGTGATGTCTATATGCAATGTTTGCCACGGTAAACTGACTTTTGGGATTGAGTGTAATTAAGCTTGAAATTTTCCCGATGCCGATTTTGTCACTCTGCAGGTTATACAGTTTTCTACAAATTTTTGAACGTACTTGACATTCCTGCGAACCAATAATGTTCATACACCTTGTCGAGCGTCTTTTCCGAGCCTAAGCTTAGAATAGACTCATGAACTTGATTAATATCAGACCACCTCAAAGCTCTGAACTTGATTAATATCAGACCACCTCAAAGCTCTTTCTTTAAATCTTTTGTATAACACGTTGGCCCTCATCTCATAAGTTGTAACCAAATCTTCAGAAAGTTCGCCTTCACTCGGATTTTTATTGTATTTAAAATGTTCTGATCACCCTGCTGTTCTTCCTGGATCCAGCTCTCGGTGATGCTCATCAGTTCCCAACGCTTCTCAGCAACCTTATTTAATATTTGACTACTCTTTTCAGGCACTGGATTTCTTGAAAAGAAATCTACATGTGCCATGCGCTTTCCTTCTCGGTACTTTATATCAAACTCAAATGATATCATCACTGCTCTTTGAAATACCGAATAGCATTTTTTAAACTAAACGGCATCGCCAAGTACTCAAACTGACCGTCGGTTGTCACAAAAGCAGTGTATTCCTTTGAGTCAGCATGAACCGGCACTTGATGATATCCGCACGCCAAGTGAAATACTTGGCTCCCCGCAATCTGAGCTAGGTCTGATTACTTTATGCTCAATTATGTCTTCAATTTTTGCTTTTAATATATCCCTTTCGCTGGGACTGAGTTGATATGGACGCCTTTGAACTGTCTTTGTCGGGTCACTTAGACGAATGATCATTTACACGAGTAAGAGGAGTTCCCAGAATTAACGACTTTGAGTATTTTTTAGCAACTGATATTTTTCTGCGCCATACCAAAAGGTTTCTACTTGATCAAAGTTATATTCACTGTCGGAAACAGCACAAATTTTAATTGTTTTATCTTTAACTAATTCTACGCCTTTGCATGATATTATTGCAAAATATCTCTGGGCAATTGCAATTTTGATTTTCATACAATCGTCATTAACTTTTTCATAAGAAGGGCTGATATTAGGAAATAAATTACGATACATATCACATCTCTCCCCTAAAATTACATATTGTTAGTAGTTTTACGCTTTCTAAAATCTGGGGGCTAATAGCGGTTGACTTCTTGGCGTGGTCGAGTACTGCTTCTGATTGGAATGCTCGATCGGCGTGGCTGTGGCGCTTGGTGGTTATCTTGCCGGTCTGCTGAAGCTACTTCACTGGGACCAGGGGCGGATGGAAATGGCTGTGGTGGATTACACGGTTGCTTCATGTCTAGGGTTGACATTGTTGTTGGCGGATTTTGAGAGTCAGGCATCCACCAAAACGGGCTGTCACTAGCATTGGAGTTGCTGTTGATTTCGTCTGAATCGGATCGTACGCACTGGACGACCATGTAGAAGTTCTGCAGGTGATTTGCCTTCTGGTTTATGTGTAAAACCATATGAACTGAGGTATTTTGTAACCGCTGTTTTGACTGGGTACCCATCCTTGATGTTTTTGGTGACTGCGGTTTAAAAGTTTGTACAAAACGCTCAGCAAGTCCATTTGATGCTGGATGGAATGGGGCTATAGTAAGGTGGTCAATTCCATGCTAAGTGCAGAAATCCTTAAACTCAGCTGCTGTAAGTTGCGGTCCGTTATCGCTGACTAAAGTTTTGGGATAACCTTTGATGGCAAATATAGCTGTAAGTGCTGATATGGTTTGCAGTTGTGGTCGATGTCGTTTGTGTTATAAACGGAAACTGAGAATAAGCATCGACGCATATCAACCACATTGGATCAAATATGGGACCTGCAAAGTCTATGTGTATCCTTTCCCAGGCTGATGTATCTTTTGGCCAGCTTTGAGATTCTTTAACTGGAGCTGGATTGCCAATCTTGAAAACGCTGCAACTCTTGGTCAATTGTGCGATATCTTCGTCGATACCTGGCCACCAAACACTGTTGTCGTGCTAATTGTTTCATGCGAAACAATTGCATTTACATGAGCTGTAGTTGAGCGATACTTTATTCCAAAATTGTAGGCCATCAATATTATAGCCCAGCGCTGAAGTCTGTTGGAAGTCATCGTCGACAAATGCTTGCTTGGATTGAAGATTGTGACCAACGACTGGTGATCAATTATAAGAATGAATTTCCTGCCGAACTTCTTTAACCCAAAAATGATTGGTAATTTTGCTGTATCGAACTTGGTGCATATCTAAGGCCTTTGATGCAAATGCATGCTTTTCCTTGCCATCTGGATGAATGTGTGATAAAACTACACCAATGCCGAAGGAATATGCATCAGTGGCCAGAACGAGCGGAAGATCCTCGTTGAAGTGTGCTAGCTCGTAAACGTTGGTACTGGGAAGAGACCCAACGGCGTGGTGACGACCATAATTTATGCAAGACGTGACGCTCCATGTCCTCAGGGACAAAAAATAGTAAAACGATCGACATTCGATTTTCTGTAAACAACGCCGTTTCTCATTACGAAATGTTTGAGTTGATTTCTTTCTTATTCTTCCTTAATATTCTCTATATTGATATCTTTTGATTAACAGATTATAAGATTGTCCTCAAAACTAGTGGTTTCTACTATTGAAATATAACATCTGCTCAGAGCATCTACGTGTTGCATTTTGTTCCGGATCTCTGAATCAGTTTATAATCATAATTCTGCAGTTCAAGTGCCCATCGGGCGATTCTAGGATTTAGTTCGACTCTGTTTAAAGTCAGAGTTAAAGAATTGCAGTCGGTTATTATCTTAAAATGTTTACCATGAAGATAGATTCGAAATCTACTGTGGTATTTTACCTCAGTCTCTGTACTTCGCTTTGAAAAGTAAAATACGAGATGAAGTTTTCCATCTTCCTACCTTTGCATTATAACCGCACCGAAATCCGTTTGCATCGCAATGTTATTCAACCTCATCTTTATGATTATATATGGCTAAAACAGGTGATTCTATCAGTTTTAGGTTTAAGAAACAGTCTAGTCTTTTATGGAAAGAAAATTCCTTGACTTTCCTTAAAGTGTCATAAGGTGGCTTAGCTAATGTGGAGAAATCTTTAATAACCTTCTTAAATAGGAACATAGTCCTAAAAAGCTTTGTACGTTATGCTACTTTTTCGGGAATTGGGAAGTTTTTAATTGCACCAATCCCTCTGCCGTCTGCTCTGATTCTTTCTTTGGTAATATAAAATCCTAGATACTTTATGTTGGATTGCATTAAATCGCATTTGTCCATACGAAGCTCTAACTTATTGTTAACCATTCTTACTAAAACTTTTTTTAAAGTCCTTAAATGTTCTTCCACGTCTTGCTGCTATCTAATATCATCCATGTAAATGATTACTTTATTTTCCCGTATCAAATCCGCAAATATTTTATTTACAAAGCGTGGGAATACTGCTGATGCATTTTTATGACCATTATGACCATACAGCTCCTGCAGGACGATCAGGCATACGCCGGAGTTGTAGGCATACGCAGTCCTTGTAGGCAGACAGCTAGTTCTAGACAACTTTCCTTCTGAGCCCACGGTTCTTCGTCGAAAGACTCTATTGTTCACTTCGTCGGACACGCAGGGTGGGATGCCAAGCTCAAATCGCGACAGAAGTTGTAACAAAGCGCCTGGACTTAGCCGTGTGATGCCGTAAGGACCTCAGCTGCCTGTGTCTCAATTCGGAGACTTTAGCTCTAAGTCTCGAACGTCTCGACGTAGCGATCTTGTTTCCTTGATGACTCCGCACGGCTTTACTTGCTCCTTCACGTTGTTTCACTGGTTACTTGTTCACTTGATGACTGTTACTTGTTGACTTTGTAGAATCGTATTGCTGTCCCTCTCGGACTCTCCTTGTTCTTGTCTGGTGCTCAGTGCACCACTCTCTATCGCCGCACTACCGTTACTACGGGCTTATTCGCCGCGCAACTGGTAACTGGTAGGCCACTGCTTGCATGCGCTTACTCTGCTTGCTTCTTAACTTGTGGGGAGTTATTCAACTCCTCACAAAATCTAGAAATCGGAGCACTTGCCAATTAATAGCTCTAAAGGACTAGATTTTGTAACTCGATAGAGTTCAGGTGAAAGCTATACTTCACCTAAAGCATCCTGCCATGACCGATCACCGCAATAAATGCTTTAATTTACTCATTACTTTTTCGACCTGTCCATTGGGCGCGACAAGCACTGGTTGCTATTAAGTGAAGCTGCACTTTCTGTGAGGCGCAGAACTGAACAAATTTTTGATTCTGTAAAACATCTGCTCCGATCAGCCACTAGACAACTAGGTAAGTCGAACATACAATGGACGATTTTAAAGCTTCAATGCAACTGTTTGCATCTTATTTGAAAGTATGATACAGGTAAACATATATTGTAAAGCCATCAATCTGAACTACAATGTACTCTTTACGATCATTCTTGCCACCTGTTTCCCTGTGATGTCTATATGCAATGTTTGCCACGGTAAACTGACTTTTGGGATTGAGTGTAATTAAGCTTGAATTTTCCCCGATGCCGATTTTGTCACTCTGCAGGTTATACAGTTTTCTACAAATTTTTGAACGTACTTTGACATTCCTGCGAACCAATATGTTCATACACCTTGTCGAGCGTCTTTTCCGAGCCTAAGCTTAGAATAGACTCATGAACTTGATTAATATCAGACCACCTCAAAGCTCTGAACTTGATTAATATCAGACCACCTCAAAGCTCTGAACTTGATTAATATCAGACCACCTCAAAGCTCTTTCTTTAAATCTTTTTGTATAACACGTTGGCCCTCATCTCATAAGTTGTAACCAAATCTTCAGAAAGTTCGCCTTCACTCGGTTTTTTAATTGGTATTTAAAATGTTCTGATCACCCTGCTGTTCTTCCTGGATCCAGCTCTCGGTGATGCTCATCAGTTCCCAACGCTTCTCAGCAACCTATTTAATATTTGACTACTCTTTTCAGGCACTGGATTTCTTGAAAAGAAATCTACATGTGCCATGCGCTTTCCTTCTCGGTACTTTATATCAAACTCAAATGATATCATCACTGCTCTTTGAAATACCGAATAGCATTTTTAAACTAAACGGCATCGCCAAGTACTCAAACTGACCGTCGGTTGTCACAAAAGCAGTGTATTCCTTTGAGTCAGCATGAACCGGCACTTGATGATATCCGCACGCCAAGTGAAATACTTGGCTCCCCCGCAATCTGAGCTAGGTCTGATTACTTTATGCTCATTATGTCTTCAATTTTTGCTTTTAATATATCCCTTTCGCTGGGACTGAGTTGATATGGACGCCTTTGAACTGTCTTTGTCGGGTCACTTAGACGAATGATCATTTCACCAGTGCTTACACGAGTAGAGGAGTTCCCAGAATTAACGACTTTGAGTATTTTTTAGCAACTGATATTTTTCTGCGCCATACCAAAAGGTTTCTACTTGATCAAAGTTATATTCACTGTCGGAAACAGCACAAATTTTAATTGTTTTATCTTTAACTAATTCTACGCCTTTGCATGATATTATTGCAGAATATCTCTGGGCAATTGCAATTTTGATTTTCATACAATCGTCATTAACTTTTTCATAAGAAGGGCTGATATTAGGAATAATTACGATACATATCACATCTCTCCCCTAAAATTACATATTGTTAGTAGTTTTACGCTTTCTAAAATCTGGGGGCTGATAGCGGTTGACTTCTTGGCGTGGTCGAGTACTGCTTCTGATTGGAATGCTCGATCGGCGTGGCTGTGGCGCTTGGTGGTTATCTTGCCGGTCTGCTGAAGCTACTTCACTGGGACCAGGGGCGGATGGAAATGGCTGTGTGGATTACACGGTTGCTTCATGTCTAGGGTTTGACATTGTTGTTGGCGGATTTTGAGAGTCAGGCATCCACCAAAACGGGCTGTCACTTACATTGGAGTTGCTGTTGATTTCGTCTGAATCGGATCGTACGCACTGGACGACCATGTAGAAGTTCTGCAGGTGATTTGCCTTCTGGTTTATGTGTAAAACCATATGAACTGAGGTATTTTGTAACCGCTGTTTTGACTGGGTACCCATCCTTGATGTTTTTGGTGACTGCGGTTTAAAAGTTTGTACAAAACGCTCAGCAAGTCCATTTGATGCTGGATGGAATGGGGCTATAGTAAGGTGGTCAATTCCATGCTAAGTGCAGAAATCCTTAAACTCAGCTGCTGTAAGTTGCGGTCCGTTATCGCTGACTAAAGTTTTGGGATAACCTTTGATGGCAAATATAGCTCGTAAGTGCTGATATGGTTTGCAGTTGTGGTCGATGTCATTTGTGTTATAAACGGAAACTGAGAATAAGCATCGACGCATATCAACCACATTGGATCAAATATGGGACCTGCAAAGTCTATGTGTATCCTTTCCCAGGCTGATGTATCTTTTGGCCAGCTTTGAGATTCTTTAACTGGAGCTGGATTGCCAATCTGAAAACGCTGCAACTCTTGGTCAATTGTGCGATATCTTCGTCGATACTGGCCACCAAACATGTTGTCGTGCTAATTCATGCGAAACAATTGCATTTACATGAGCTGTAGTTGAGCGATACTTTATTCCAAAATTGTAGGCCATCAATATTATAGCCCAGCGCTGAAGTCTGTTGGAAGTCATCGTCGACAAATGCTTGCTTGGATTGAAGATTGTGACCAACAACTGGTGATCAGTTATAAGAATGAATTTCCTGCCGAACTTCTTTAACCCAAAAATGATTGAAAGGGCTTCCTTCTCAATTTTGCTGTATAGAACTTGGTGCATATCTAAGGCCTTTGATGCAAATGCATGCTTTTCCTTGCCATCTGGATGAATGTGTGATAAAACTACACCAATGCCGAAGGAATATGCATCAGTGGCCAGAACGAGCGGAAGATCCTCGTTGAAGTGTGCTAGCTCGTAAACGTTGGTACTGGAAGAGACCCAACGGCGTGTTGACGACCATAATTTATGCAAGACGTGACGCTCCATGTCTCAGGGACAAAAAATAGTAAACGATCGACATTCGATTTTCTGTAAACAACGCTGTTTCTCATTACGAAATGTTTGAGTTGATTTCTTTCTTATTCTTCCTTAATATTCTCTATATTGATATCTTTTGATTGACAGATTATAAGATTGTCCTCAAAACTAGTGGTTTCTACTATTGAAATATAACATCTGCTCAGAGCATCTACGTGTTGCATCTTTGTTCCGGATCTATGAATCGGTTTATAATCATAATTCTGCAGTTCAAGTGCCCATCGGGCGATTCTAGGATTTAGTTCGACTCTGTTTAAAGTCAGAGTTAAAGAATTGCAGTCGGTTATTATCTTAAAATGTTTACCATGAAGATAGATTCGAAATCTAAGCAGGGCATAGATGATAGGTAGGGTTTCCAGCTCGAAACTGTGGTATTTTGCCTCAGTCTCTGTACTTCGCTTTGAAAAGTAAAATACGAGATGAAGTTTTCCATCTCCCTTCCTTTGCATTATAACCGCACCGAAATCCGTTTGCATCGCAATGTAATTCAACCTCATCTTTATGATTATATATGGCTAAAACAGGTGATTCTATCAGTTTTAGGTTTAAGAAACAGTCTAGTCTTTTATGGAAAGAAAATTCCTTGACTTTCCTTAAAGTGTCATAAGGTGGCTTAGCTAATGTGGAGAAATCTTTAATAAACCTTCTTAAATAGGAACATAGTCCTAAAAAGCTTTGTACGTTATGTACTTTTTCGGGAATTGGGAAGTTTTTAATTGCACCAATCCCTCTGCCGTCTGCTCTGATTCCTTCTTTGGTAATATAAAATCCTAGATACTTTATGTTGGATTGCATTAAATCGCATTTGTCCATACGAAGCTCTAACTTATTGTTAACCATTCTTACTAAAACTTTTTTTAAAGTCCTTAAATGTTCTTCCACGTCTCATAATATCATCCATGTAAATGATTACTTTATTTTCCCGTATCAAATCCGAAAATATTTTATTTACAAAGCGTGGGAATACTGCTGATGCATTTTTTATGACCATTATGACCATACAGCTCCTGCAGGACGATCAGGCATACGCCGGAGTTGTAGGCATACGCAGTCCTTGTAGGCAGACAGCTAGTTCTAGACAACTTTCCTTCTGAGCCCACGGTTCTTCGTCGAAAGACTCTATTTGTTCACTTCGTCGGACACGCAGGGTGGGATGCCAAGCTCAAATCGCGACAGAAGTTGTAACAAAGCGCCTGGACTTAGCCGTGTGATGCCGTAAGGACCTCAGCTGCCTGTGTCTCAATTCGGAGACTTTAGCTCTAAGTCTCGAACGTCTCGACGTAGCGATCTTGTTTCCTTGATGACTCCGCACGGCTTTACTTGCTCCTTCACGTTGTTTCACTGGTTACTTGTTCACTTTATGACTGTTATATGTTGACTTTGTAGAATCGTATTGCTGTCCCTCTCGGACTCTCCTTGTTCTTGTCTGGTGCTCAGTGCACCACTCTCTATCGCCGCACTACCGTTACTACGGGCTTATTCGCCGCGCAACTGGTAACTGGTAGGCCACTGCTTGCATGCGCTTACTCTGCTTGCTTCTTAACTTGTGGGGAGTTATTCAACTCCTCACAAAATCTAGAAATCGTGAGCACTTGCCAATTAATAGCTCTAAAGGACTAGATTTTGTAACTCGATACAGTTCAGTGAAAGCTATACTTCACCTAAAGCATCCTGCCATGACCGATCACCGCAATAAATGCTTTAATTTACTCATTACTTTTTCGACCTGTCCATTGGCGCGACAAGCACTGGTTGCTATTAAGTGAAGCTGCACTTTCTGTGAGGCGCAGAACTGAACAAATTTTGATTCTGTAAAACATCTGCTCCGATCAGCCACTAGACAACTAGGTAAGTCGAACAATACAATGGACGATTTTAAAGCTTCAATGCAACTGTTTGCATCTTATTTGAAAGTATGATACAGGTAAACATATATTGTAAAGCCATCAATCTGAACTACAATGTACTCTTTACGATCATTCTTGCCACCTGTTTCCCTGTGATGTCTATATGCAATGTTTGCCACGGTAAACTGACTTTTGGGATTGAGTGTAATTAAGCTTGAAATTTTCCCGATGCCGATTTTGTCACTCTGCAGGTTATACAGTTTTCTACAAATTTTTGAACGTACTTTGACATTCCTGCGAACCAATAATGTTCATACACCTTGTCGAGCGTCTTTTCCGAGCCTAAGCTTAGAATAGACTCATGAACTTGATTAATATCAGACCACCTCAAAGCTCTGAACTTGATTAATATCAGACCACCTCAAAGCTCTTTCTTTAAATCTTTTTGTATAACACGTTGGCCCTCATCTCATAAGTTGTAACCAAATCTTCAGAAAGTTCGCCTTCACTCGGATTTTTAATTGTATTTAAAATGTTCTGATCACCCTGCTGTTCTTCCTGGATCCAGCTCTCGGTGATGCTCATCAGTTCCCAACGCTTCTCAGCAACCTTATTTAATATTTGACTACTCTTTTCAGGCACTGGATTTCTTGAAAAGAAATCTACATGTGCCATGCGCTTTCCTTCTCGGTACTTTATATCAAACTCAAATGATATCATCACTGCTCTTTGAAATACCGAATAGCATTTTTTAAACTAAACGGCATCGCCAAGTACTCAAACTGACCGTCGGTTGTCACAAAAGCAGTGTATTCCTTTGAGTCAGCATGAACCGGCACTTGATGATATCCGCACGCCAAGTGAAATACTTGGCTCCCCGCAATCTGAGCTAGGTCTGATTACTTTATGCTCAATTATGTCTTCAATTTTTGCTTTTAATATATCCCTTTCGCTGGGACTGAGTTGATATGGACGCCTTTGAACTGTCTTTGTCGGGTCACTTAGACGAATGATCATTTACACGAGTAAGAGGAGTTCCCAGAATTAACGACTTTGAGTATTTTTTAGCAACTGATATTTTTCTGCGCCATACCAAAAGGTTTCTACTTGATCAAAGTTATATTCACTGTCGGAAACAGCACAAATTTTAATTGTTTTATCTTTAACTAATTCTACGCCTTTGCATGATATTATTGCAAAATATCTCTGGGCAATTGCAATTTTGATTTTCATACAATCGTCATTAACTTTTTCATAAGAAGGGCTGATATTAGGAAATAAATTACGATACATATCACATCTCTCCCCTAAAATTACATATTGTTAGTAGTTTTACGCTTTCTAAAATCTGGGGGCTAATAGCGGTTGACTTCTTGGCGTGGTCGAGTACTGCTTCTGATTGGAATGCTCGATCGGCGTGGCTGTGGCGCTTGGTGGTTATCTTGCCGGTCTGCTGAAGCTACTTCACTGGGACCAGGGGCGGATGGAAATGGCTGTGGTGGATTACACGGTTGCTTCATGTCTAGGGTTTGACATTGTTGTTGGCGGATTTTGAGAGTCAGGCATCCACCAAAACGGGCTGTCACTAGCATTGGAGTTGCTGTTGATTTCGTCTGAATCGGATCGTACGCACTGGACGACCATGTAGAAGTTCTGCAGGTGATTTGCCTTCTGGTTTATGTGTAAAACCATATGAACTGAGGTATTTTGTAACCGCTGTTTTGACTGGGTACCCATCCTTGATGTTTTTGGTGACTGCGGTTTAAAAGTTTGTACAAAACGCTCAGCAAGTCCATTTGATGCTGGATGGAATGGGGCTATAGTAAGGTGGTCAATTCCATGCTAAGTGCAGAAATCCTTAAACTCAGCTGCTGTAAGTTGCGGTCCGTTATCGCTGACTAAAGTTTTGGGATAACCTTTGATGGCAAATATAGCTGTAAGTGCTGATATGGTTTGCAGTTGTGGTCGATGTCGTTTGTGTTATAAACGGAAACTGAGAATAAGCATCGACGCATATCAACCACATTGGATCAAATATGGGACCTGCAAAGTCTATGTGTATCCTTTCCCAGGCTGATGTATCTTTTGGCCAGCTTTGAGATTCTTTAACTGGAGCTGGATTGCCAATCTTGAAAACGCTGCAACTCTTGGTCAATTGTGCGATATCTTCGTCGATACCTGGCCACCAAACACGTTGTCGTGCTAATTGTTTCATGCGAAACAATTGCATTTACATGAGCTGTAGTTGAGCGATACTTTATTCCAAAATTGTAGGCCATCAATATATAGCCCAGCGCTGAAGTCTGTTGGAAGTCATCGTCGACAAATGCTTGCTTGGATTGAAGATTGTGACCAACGACTGGTGATCAATTATAAGAATGAATTTCCTGCCGAACTTCTTTAACCCAAAAATGATTGAATTTTGCTGTATCGAACTTGGTGCATATCTAAGGCCTTTGATGCAAATGCATGCTTTTCCTTGCCATCTGGATGAATGTGTGATAAAACTACACCAATGCCGAAGGAATATGCATCAGTGGCCAGAACGAGCGGAAGATCCTCGTTGAAGTGTGCTAGCTCGTAAACGTTGGTACTGGAAGAGACCCAACGGCGTGTTGACGACCATAATTTATGCAAGACGTGACGCTCCATGTCCTCAGGGACAAAAAATAGTAAACGATCGACATTCGATTTTCTGTAAACAACGCCGTTTCTCATTACGAAATGTTTGAGTTGATTTCTTTCTTATTCTTCCTTAATATTCTCTATATTGATATCTTTTGATTAACAGATTATAAGATTGTCCTCAAAACTAGTGGTTTCTACTATTGAAATATAACATCTGCTCAGAGCATCTACGTGTTGCATTTTTGTTCCGGATCTCTGAATCAGTTTATAATCATAATTCTGCAGTTCAAGTGCCCATCGGGCGATTCTAGGATTTAGTTCGACTCTGTTTAAAGTCAGAGTTAAAGAATTGCAGTCGGTTATTATCTTAAAATGTTTACCATGAAGATAGATTCGAAATCTACTGTGGTATTTTACCTCAGTCTCTGTACTTCGCTTTGAAAAGTAAAATACGAGATGAAGTTTTCCATCTTCCTACCTTTGCATTATAACCGCACCGAAATCCGTTTGCATCGCAATGTTATTCAACCTCATCTTTATGATTATATATGGCTAAAACAGGTGATTCTATCAGTTTTAGGTTTAAGAAACAGTCTAGTCTTTTATGGAAAGAAAATTCCTTGACTTTCCTTAAAGTGTCATAAGGTGGCTTAGCTAATGTGGAGAAATCTTTAATAAACCTTCTTAAATAGGAACATAGTCCTAAAAGCTTTGTACGTTATGCACTTTTTCGGGAATTGGGAAGTTTTTAATTGCACCAATCCCTCTGCCGTCTGCTCTGATTCTTTCTTTGGTAATATAAAATCCTAGATACTTTATGTTGGATTGCATTAAATCGCATTTGTCCATACGAAGCTCTAACTTATTGTTAACCATTCTTACTAAAACTTTTTTTAAAGTCCTTAAATGTTCTTCCACGTCTTTGCTGGCTATCATAATATCATCCATGTAAATGATTACTTTATTTTCCCGTATCAAATCCGCAAACATTTTATTTACAAAGCGTGGGAATACTGCTGATGCATTTTTTATGACCATTGGCATCCTTAAAAATTCAAATTGTGCTAATGGAGTGACAAAAGAAGTATATTTTACTGACGAATACGTAAAAAATGTCTCCTGTTTTTTTCTTTACCAGTACAATGGGAGAAGCATATTCTGAATCACTGTTTCTTATTATCCCTTTGTCTTAATATTCGTCTAATAATTTTTGGAGCTGATCCTTTTCAGTAAAAGAAAGTCGCCTTGGTGAACGACTGAAAGGTTTGGATTTGTCTAAACTAATTTTCATTTCGCATCTTGTCAAAGGAGTATCTGGTCTCTTAGCGTTGACCTAATATTCTTCAAACATTTCAACAAATTTACATTTCGTTTCATAGCTTACATCGCACCCACATTTGTAGTCTACAAACTGATTATCAGCCACGTTGATATTTAACATATCTCTTTTAAAACTGTCTTCAAAATTTTCTGTTTTCTCACCTCGAGTCATCTCTCTGTAAAATTGACTGTCTTTTAAATGCGATTCGCATGTTTTCATTTGCCTGTATGTTAACTCATTTCTAATAGTTTGCTTATCACTTTTTTACTTAATAATATTCTCATTTTCCGGTTGAACATCGTTAACAGTCTCTCGTAAACTTTTTCCGGTACTACTTGTCTTTTCTAGCAAACTTCTCTCAATAGTTGCCTCTTCTAATAGTTGAATTTTTCAAAAATCGTTTATTAAAATATTAATTTCCTGTACATTTTTCATTATTCGATTCATTTCCCAAAAATTTTCATTAATATTTGCATTTCTTAACCATTTTTCATTTATAAATTCTTTTTCTAAAAACTTTGCATTAACAATTGTATTTCCTAATAATTTTTCATTTTCGGTTTCGTTTTCTAAAAATTTCTCATCAACAGTTTCGTTTCCTAGCAGTTTTTCATTAACAGTTGCCTTTCCTAACAGTTTTTCATTTTTAAAAAAATGTTTGCCAGTCGTTTCATTTTCTAAAGATTTTTTTACTAACAGTCTCGCTAAAATTCTCGTTGGAATCGCAGTTGGCTTTTGCGGTACCAGGTGGTAAGTTTGAGCCATGGGCATCTACTTTTAATATGTCAGTAATATTACCATAAGTTTCAAGGGTGTCGAGATTCATGTTGAAACCATAAAGATTCATAAAGTCCCTTCCCAGGACTGCGTCGTGCCCCATAGATTCATTTGCTACAACAGTCATATCAAATTTAATCTTTAATTTTTCTTTTAAAACGAAACATGAAGTTTTTCCAAAAATGTTAAGTTGGCTCTGGTTCAGCCCATGATAAACTTGGTTAACGTTACTTAATAATAATGCAGCTGGACTTCTGGACTGCTTAATGAATGATATCGCGCTCCCTGAGTCTATGAGACATTCTGCCATAATGGGTGAATTGAGATGGCGATCGAAAAAAATTACTACTTTTCTTACATTGTTGTCGCTGCTATTGTTGTTGCTGTTGCTATTGTTGTAGTTGTTGCTCTTCCTCTGGCGGCATTCTCCCACAAAATGTCCCATTTCTCCGCATGCGAATCAAGACCCAGGTGCCCTTGCTGGCTTGCGGCAGTCCTTGGCGAAATGGCCGTTCGAGTTGCAGTTCCAGCAGCGCAAGTTGTTGATCTGCGTCGCTTCCAACGCCGACTTCTTCGGTGCGCATGTTCCGGGTTGTTGTGGAAGACGTAAGCTGGCAAATGCTTGCAGCATCTGCTCCGGATTTGCGAACCTTTGATCACGCAAACGCGCAGATGGGATTCCTTCGATGAGTTGATCGAGCAGTTCCTCAGTGTCCATGTTGATGGCTTGGGACATCATTGTTTTATCCTCGAAATAAATTGTGAATCTCTCGTCCTTTTGCCATTTCCGTTGCTCGAATTTGCGGCGACGCTCTGATTTGGACGCCGTGTTCCCAAATGCACAGTCGTTCGCACAGTCTTTTGAAAGAATCTAGCATAAGGGATGGTTTGGCGTGCAGCCAACGCTGAGAATTATCTTTTAGTTTGGTAACGAGTAGCATTCGTAAGCAGTCATTATCTATGTTGTAGACTTGGCCTAAGTTCTTCTTTGGCAAACGAGAGTGAAGCTGCTGATCCAGCCCTGGACGATGGAACTCCCTGTGTGTTATTCCGCGCACCTTCCGCGTTGCCACCTAATCCGTTTTCTGTAGCGATTGGAGTTGGATTGCTGGCGTTGCCACCCGATGAATCTCCAATTGGCTGTTCGCGCGCAACGTGTGTCTCTGCCTGTTGTTCTTGTTGTTGGATGGTGCCGCAAGTTTCAGCCTGCTGTTCCTGTTGTTGTATAGCGATGCGTGTTTCTGCCTGCTGTTGCTGTTGTTTTATGGCGAGCTCAACGCATTCTGCTGCGCAATAAGTGTTGTTCGCAGCTGCGTGATAAATTCCAGAAGGTCGTCTTGGTCTGTAACATCGTCGGAGACGCCCTCCTGTGGTACCTGCGATGCGCTTCCAGGGTTCGTGTTGACCTCTTCACGTTCTGTTCCAGAGGCGCCAGCTTGATCTTCTCCAGCATTCTGGTCAACTTCTGCCTCTGGTACTTGGCCTCGTTGTTCAGGCGGTATCTGCCCTAGACGAGCCATCAACTCGGTTTTAATAACTTGGGTTCATAAACCCAATGCTGAAAGCCATCTTTTCAGCTGGACGACCGTAAATTTTCCTCGTTCATGGCGTAGATTTGACCACTTCTGAATTTGTGGTAGGCGTTTATCAATTGATTCTTTATTCTTTTCTTCTCTCGCTCACATTCCAAGTTTTATAATGACTTCTCAGAAAGATCCTCATGTAACTTAACATAGGTTTAACATAACTTTTAACATAAGTATCGTATTTGTATTGTGTAAGTATCGGTATGTGTGTTAGTGTGTGTATAAGCCTACTACACTACATTTGCCAGTTTTCTGCCACACTTTGCCACAGTGTGCAGTTCACCCAACAATGGAATTTGTTGTTGGCCAAATGCATGTAAAACTCGATCAAACTTCTCAAGTATGGGCTGTTAAGTTGTTTGTGTATTTTCAAATTAAGAACTGACACCGTTGCACCCGAATCCATTTGGAAAGAAACGCTTGTATTGCGGAGCTCTACATCAATCACATTTTTGTTTCCTTAAGCACTGACACCGTTACATCAGAATCCATTTGGAAATAATGGAAAAGCTCCACATCAATCACATTTTTGTTTCCTTCAAACTTTACCAAACTGGAAACATAGTAAATTGTTTGCACGTATTCCGTGTTTTCGTTTTGACTTTCCACTTTGTCGGTGTCCTTCTTGTCTTTGCCCTGTTTGGACAGGCAAACGATAGCTATGTGTCCCTTTCTAGCACATTTGTGACAGATGGCCTCGCGAAATTTGCAATTTTCGCGAGTGTGTGTGTGACCGCAGCCGGAGCCAGATTTTAACACTATCTTGCTTCCCTTTCCATCTACACAATTGCGTTTCTGTTGGTGTTGCTTGTGTGTGTATACTGCGTTTATCTCAAGCGCTCTCTTCACGCTCTCCTTGATCACTGCTACGGTTTTCGTTGTTGCTTCGTACGCTTCAGCAATAGAGAGAACGTCCTCGAGTGACGGCTGTAGCTTCTGCAAAGCGGCTGTACGAATTGCGTCGAAAAGAGTTGGACAATTATTTGATCGCGGATCATTTCATTAACGTAGTTTAATGAACACCCGTCTGATTGGCAAATAAATTAACACTCACGAGCAATGCCACGTAGATCGGCGACCCATTCCTTGTGTGTTTAAAAAATTCATACCGAGCAGCAACAATATGCCGTTTCTGCTTGAAGTGCTCTGATAGTTTCTCCGTTAATTGCGCATAGGTCTGTTGATCCAAATTTTCGATACCGATCAGATTTTTGACAAGTTCAAAGGCGTGCGTGCCTACCCACGATAGAAAATACACTTTTTTCTTGCCCGCGGCTTGCACTGAGTACGCGGCGAAGTGCTGTGTTAATTGCTGGAGATACGTTTCCCAATTTTGTTGACCCTTGTTAAATTTTGAAACGGGTTTTCTGTCCGTCTGTCCGTCCGTTTCTACGCAAACTAGTCTCTCAGTTTTAAAGCTATCTGCATCATATATCATATAGCTCCCATATGAACAATCGGAAAAATAAATTAAAAAAAATAATACTTTGCTGTTTTTTAATTTTTTTTTAGTTCTTCGACATATAGTAATGGTTAAATATTTCGGAATTACGGTTTAAATTTCATCAAAATCGGACGACTATATCATATAGATCCCATAGGAACTATCGGAATTATAAATTTAAAAAAATTACAACTTTGCTGTTTTTTAATTTTTTTTTAGTTCTTCGAGATATCATTAAAATCGGACGACTATATCATATAGCACCCATGGAAATAATAAAAATATATAAAAAAAAAATTTATTTTTAATGTAACTTTTTTAAAATCGGAAAACGATATCATATAGCTGCCACAGGAACTGTCTAATAATTAAGCTGCTAATCATCATAGCTTCAATGTTTTTAAACATATTCGCAAATAAATCATAATTTTAATGTTTTCAAGAATATTTAGTTTTTGCAATAGCTGCAAGGGTATATGAACATCGGCTTGCCGAAGTTCGCTTCCTTTCTTGTATTTTAATTATTTTTCCGATTGTTCCTATGGGAGCTATATGCCATAGTCGTCCGATCCGTCTCGTTCCGACTTATGTACTTCCTGCAATAGAAAGACAACTTTTGGAAAAGTTTCATGCAGATAGCTTTAAAACTGAGAGACTAGTTTGCGTAGAAACGGACGGACAGACGGACATGGCTAGATCGACTCTCCTAGTACTGCTGATCAAGAATATATGTACTTTATAGGGTCGGAAATGTCTCCTTCACTGCAAGGGTATAAATACTGAAACATATTTATACTTTAGACTTTGTTTTTTAAATAACGTTGGTCACTGCACTCGGCCTCTTTATGTACTTTTGGTTATTGCATATTTATTGTTCTTATCTGCAAGGCATCCCTCATTTTCAAAGTTACATCGCGCTCAGCTTGGAATTTTACGTTACTTCTCTTCCGCCGTTCTCTTTGCTTTTCTTGTTGCTTTGCAGACCATTATTTAGAGGTCTAGGGCTAGGAATGGGGAAAGGAGAATTCCATTATTCCTAATCAAATGCCGTTTCATTCATAAACTGCTCCCATAATTGCACTCAGATCAATTTCACGGACTGAACTTCTTCTGCCCTCATCTTGGGTACAAAGTCAAGCATTCCGTTGTCGTACAATAACCCTATGGTGTCGGTTATCACATTGCAGAGCAATGAACCCGGGATACTTGAGAATGAGAATGATTTAAATTCAGTTATGGGAAAGAGTTTGAGCCTAGACATATTGTTAAACACAAAACTATAAAGTTTGGATGCACCTACTGGTTGCTTGAGTCATTGGGTAGTGTAGATGTCGTATGACTCCACATTAGGGAGGACATCAGCTCGAACTTTTTGTTTGATGTTTTTAAATTCGTGTACTAGATTTAAGATCATATAAGTCTATTAAGCGTATGTAACAAGTGTCTTCTTCATTGCGCTGCAAACTTCTGACTGAAATTATAATACCCTCTGCAAGGGTATATATATAATTTGTTTTGATGTTTAAGCTAATTTTCACATTTTTAAACGTAGATCTGTCACCGAGTTTTATTTTATTGTTTTACTTAGTGGCCAGCCAATTTACCAGCCCTCAAACCAACCGCCTCACCCGATCATACCTATAAAGCAGCAAAAAAAACCGCTACATAAAAACCGCTTGTGCGATTTTTATTTGCACATACAGTGAAAAAAAAGTGGAAACAAATCTCGCGTTAAGTCGCCAAAAATGTCTTTAAAAGATCGCGGATGCAGTGAGCGAAAACCCAAAATGTCACGCCTTAACCTCTTCAAATGCATTAAAGTATTTTTTTTCGGTAACCGAAAAAAGAATAGACCTGCTAGATATGCAATACTATTATTTTTTTCCTGACTTATTTTTATTATTTATTTTATTTTTTTTTTGTTTTTTTTTCTTTTTTATTTCATATATGAATTCTCTTTATTATAGTTTTGATAATTTGAATATATTTTTCTTTTTCATTTAAAACTTTTGCTTATATTTTTTTTATTGTCCACCGATTATTTAACTGAAAGATGTTCCATGCGAAGTGATTTGTTTTTAGTATACAAAACAGCGGCCGAGATAGCATATGCTTCGCCTAACAAATACTTGCAGTCCCAAAGATATGTACACGTGAAAAAAAATAAAAAAATATTGCTTCCCACACAGGTCGGCGAAAGACCTTTCACCGCTGGATTGCAAATTATGTAAGTGTCTAACCCACGAAATTTAAATAGGCATTTAGGAATATGATTCTCGTAATATACCGGTTCCTAACTTTAATTTCGCTCCCCGCTTATTTCTTCCGGTGTAAAAAGCCCGTCTCTCTGTCTCATGGCCCTTATCAGTCAGTTTGCTGATCTACCTCGATGTATACATATGTACATTCACTGTAGGATATTTAATTAGTTACGCATAATAATTAATTTTTTTTAAGTCACAAATCAACATAAGTAACAGTGCATAAAATGATTAATAATTAAAGTGATTTAATTGAAAATTGTGTCCTTTGGAAAGCATATTAGTTCCCCTTCTACATTACAAATAATAATTTTTCCTCTTTATTTTGAATGAATATTTAACTCATAAATATTATTATTCTTTATAAATTTATATCTACATTTTATCTATATAATTTCTATTAACCCTTATAGTGATCATGGTAGGGCACCCAAGTCTCCCTCGATGTCGTTAAAGGACTTCTGTTATACATCCTGACATATCTAGAGAAATTAGAGAATAGAGATTCTATGTTCTGCATTTTTTCTTACTATCACGATCTTGGCGAATAAGGATCCACCTTCAATTGAGGCCAACATTGTGCTGATTGCTGGTATCCGGTGGCAGTGGAGTTTAATGGCTTGGTTAAAGCTCGACTTGTTATCATCACTTTAACGACTGGGACTATTGGGGTTGCCCAATCACTGTATTCCACTGGTCCCAAAATGACTTGTTCGCATAGTTTGTCAATTTCCTTTTCTACCATGTGCTTAATGGAAAAGGTATGCGACGTGGTACTAATTTGATTGGCTGAACATCCGGGTTGATTTGCAGGGACATTGATGGGCCTGTATAGCGGCCGAGTACTTATTAATTCTTATGATTATTTCTCTAATCTAGACAAATTAGGGAATAGAGATTATATTTTCTTAAGTTGTTCTTACTAGGCTAGTTGCAAAAATTCAATTTTCTTTAAAAAAACTAAAAACATTGAAGCAATGTTATCGAACTTTTTGAATTTGAATAAAATTAAAAGCGTAATTCTGATTTATTAATCTAATACTATGTCCAAAATAATTACAAACAAGAAAAGAAGCGAACTTCGGCAAGCCGAAGTTCATATACCCTTGCAGCTATTGCAAAAACTAAATACTCTTGAAAACATTAAAATTATGATTTATTTGCGTATATGTTTAAAAACATTGAAGCTATGATGATTAGCAGCTTAATTATTAGACAGTTCCTGTGGCAGCTATATGATATCGTTTTCCGATTTTAAAAAAGTTACATTAAAAATAAAAATTTCCATGGAGCTATATGATATAGTCGTCCGATTTTAATGAAATTAAGAACGTAGTTATGTCGAAGAACTAAAAACAAAATTCAGTCTCTGATCAGCTTTCGTTGCGAGCAGACGCGTTATTCATTTACGTGCTCTGAGTGCAATGTTGCCGTTACGCATGCGCAACTTCGTGGTTATGAGGCGGTTCGATGTTCATCGCTTTGTCATCGCACTTTCCACACTTCTTGTGTTAATTTGCCTGAAGAGGCAATAAAACTGCTAACTATTATGCCAAATCTGTTATGGCAATGTGATAGCTGTGTAGTGAGCAATGATTCGCACTCAAAAACAGACGAAATCATTGAAGAACTTCGTGAACTTAAAAGCCTATACTTGCACTTAAATACAAAGTTTCAAATCGCTTTTCCTGAATCTGTGGATTCCCACCAACAAGAGGAAGAAGGAAAAAGTTGCCAATAAACCTCCGGCTTCATCTACTTCCCATCATACCAATCCCGTTGTGTCAGACCATAACCCTCCCAATGAGGGCTTTACGGTTGTCTCCAAGAAAAATAAAAAAAATCGTAACAATAAGAAGCATATTATTGGTTCGGCGCTCGCTTGTGATCAACTTGCAGTATTGCCCAGCAAAAGATTTTTGCATATTGGCAAATTCGCTGTAAACACAAAGCCAGAGGCGCTGTGCAAGTTTGTTTCTGACAAGTTAAAAGTAAATTCTGACACCATATCATGCTATTCACTAACAAAAAAAGATGTAGATCTTAGCCCACTGAAGTTCATTAACTTTAAGCTTGGAGTCCCGGAGCAGTATTATCAGACTGTCTTCAGCGGTGATTTCTGGCCACAATCAGTCAAGGTGAGTCGATTCATCCACAGGGAGAGAGCACTTGGAGTCGACCGTGGTGGACACATTGGGTGGTGAACCATTGCGTACATCTACCCCTGCCAAGCTTCCATCAAAAAACCCCCAGTAATCGACGTCACTGGCTCTGACGTCATTATTGGTTCACTTTCGTGCATCATTTATAACTGCAGTTCTCAACTTCATCACCAACAACAAATGCATAAGCTGGTGCTTAGGCCGCTCGTCCTCTACATCGTTTCGAATCAAGGCGCGCAGCCGCAGCTGTTTTTGCATCAACAACAATACGGCGCTCTCTTCGGAGTTTCGCTTTCTCATCATCATGCAGCTTCATACGCTAAGTCGCTCTTGACTGACTGTTTTTTCTGATGTACCTAATGCATATGATAGTAGCGCGCTCCTCATATTGGCGCTCTATCCATTTCCTGCTGCCTCGCTGCTTCGCTTTACTCGTGGATGGCTGAGCGATTGCGTTGAATTATCACTCTCTTCGCACCCATATTTGCAAGAACAACAAAATCGGATGACATTGCCCTTTTCCTTATGCAGCTCCTTACTTGAAAAGAGTCCGCTGTTATATAGCGCTCTCTTCCGCGTTGCGCTCCCTTCACCTTCCGCTGCATCGGCGCTTCGGCTGACGTTTGGATGGTTTACTGGTGTTTTTGGAGTTCCGCTCACTTCCTCATGGTTGCCAACGGGGGATTTTAAAATCTTACATTTTTACGGACGCTTGCTCTTTCCACAAGTTTCTCTTCTGTTGCCTCTCTTTGATGAGGCGCTTTCTGCAATGCGCTCCCAAGGGCACTCATTTGTAATGATAATCTTCCACTACCAATACGTATCCGGACTGGAATATTGCGTACGGCTCTGAATGGCTTTTTTGGACTTGCGAGGAAAAGGCAGCATGTGGATTTTTCGATACCATTTCATGACTTCCGTTATGAAACTATGGCAACAGTTTCTGAGAATTCATCAGTCAAAAGAATTGGAACTAATTGCCTTAAAATTTATTTTCAAAACAAATCTGGAATGAGAACTAAAACTCAGTCTGTCTTCATGAGCACTTCCAACAGTGGTTACGACATAATAATATTGGTTGAAACCTGGCTCAACCTCAACTTCAACTCCAATGAGTTCTTCGATACTAATTTATTCCATGTCTATGGCAAGGATAGAGACTTCAGCAGAATGAAGTGCGAGAGAGGTGGAGGCGTCATCGTGGCTGTCCGTCGTACCTTCTCCTGCTGCGCAGCTGTACTTTCAAACGAGGACTCTCTTCTGGACCAGTTGGTTGTTGAGGTATCTGGATTGTCTGGGAAGACTGTAATAGTTGCTTCTTATATTCCCCCTGGAAGTGACTTTACGCTTTATCAGGCGCATATGAATAACATTGCCTGCCTACATGCCAGCATAGATGACTCTGTTGGTCTTGTTGTGACAGGAGATTTTAATTTGGGATCTGTTGTATGATCATGCGATCCGCAATCCCATGCTATGGTGCCTGGCAATGTACACCAGCCACATGAAATTATTGTTATCGATGATTGTTATAGTATGGGCCTCACCCAGATAAATTACATCTTTAATGATTTGCATAGGCTACTAGATTTAATATTCATCAATTCTATTGTTCATTCCTCGGTAAACCTTGCTGAATTTAGTATTTCTAGTTGTGATGTTCATCATAAGCCCTTATGCTTTAATATTGAATTTTATAATTTCTTACCAGTTGTTAACTTTATTTCTATGTATAATTTTGATCATGCCAGCTTGGTTGCCGTAAGTGATTGCCTCACGTCTATGGATTGGGTTTCCTTGCTATCAAATGCTTGCATTGAGACCAATTACAATACCTTTCTTGTCGCTTTAAAAAATATTCTTGACAGCACGTGTTCAATCAAGGTACGGGGTTCCTATAGGCTTCCTTGGTATACAAAAGGTCTCCAGAAATAAAAAAATCTAAGAAATAAGTTCTACAAACGGTTCTTTAGATGGGGTAATCCATTGGATCGCAAAAGCGGGAATTTGAGTTTCTTAATAAATTTCTTTATAATCAATACATTTCCGACATTGTAAATAGCTTAAAGTCAAATCCAAATGTGTTCTGGCATTTTATTAATTCAAAGAAATCTTACTCTTCCATACCGTCAACTGTGTCATATAACAATACTACAGCTAATTCTGGGACAACTGTTGCAAACTTATTTGCTTCCTTTTTTCGGCCAATTTTGAGCCTGCTTGTGACTGGAATGACCAGCAAATTCTAAATAACATTCCAGAAATGTGTAATATTGGTTCCCTTGAAATTAATGATGATGACATTTCTGAAGCTATTTCACAATTTGACGACTCCATTAAGCCTGACATTGATGGAGTTTCTTCATTTTTTCTTAAAAAATTTTATCACAGTCTTCTTCAACCCCTTAAGATGATCTTCTCGTCTTCGCTACTTCAGGGTAAATTTATTTCTAGATGGAAAATTGCCAAAATTTTACCGGTTCATAAAGGCGGAAGCAAGTCTGAGGTTTCTAATTACAGGCGGAAACAGCAATATTGCCAAGCTATTCGAGAGAATTGTAGTTAAAAAATTATCCTTCCTGATACGTACTTATATTGACCCTAATCAGCACGGGTTCATGCCTGATCGTTCTACTACCTCGAATTTAGCTATTTTCGCTAAACATTGCATACAAGCCTTTGAGTTACATTCCCAAGTGGACACAGTTTATACTGATTTCGCCAAGGCTTTTGATAAGGTTTCTCACTCTGCCTTGCAAGCAAAACTTTTTAAGCTTGGTATTCACGGCTCTTTTCTAAATTGGATCTCTTCTTATTTGGCAAACCGATACTATCATGTTGAGGTCAGCGGGTTTGTTTCTAACCTCTTTGAAGCAACCTCTGGTCTTCCTCAAGGCAGTTCTCTTGGTCCTTTGCTTTTCATTATTTTCATTAATGATATTTGTTTCTGCATTCAATCTGCCAAGTATCTTCTTGAACAAAATCAGTTTATGGTGTATTCAGAACTATTTACCTCTCAACCTAAATAAATGTTATGTTGTTCGCTATATTAAATGTATCTTAAATATTCATTCTACATATGTTATCAATAACCATTCACTCTCTGCACTTACTGAGATTATGGATCTTGGGGTCCTTTTCGACAGTAAATTTTTGTTTATTAACCATATGAACCATGGTCTGCCGAAGGCATATGCAATGTTCGGATTTGTCAAAAGAAACACCATACTTTTTAAGGACCCTTACTCACGACTGACAGTGTTCTCAGCTTTTGTGCGTTCAAGAGTGGAATATGCTTCCTTTATTTGGAACCCGTCAAGTTTTGTCCATATCAATAGATTTGAGAGGCTGCAGAAAAAGTACCTAAAATTTGCACTTCAGCCGTTAAACTTTTCGGAACCTTTGCCAGCTTACTCTAGCCAATGTTGCCTTCTGCATACCTGCAGTCTAGAAGATCGCCGTTCGATAGCGAGCATTCTCTTTATTAATGATGTTATAATTTGTAATATAGATAGTCCATTAATATTAAACTCAATTAAATTCAATATCCCTGCCAGGAGTCTCCGTACCATCATCCCATTTTTTGAAAGTGCTGCGAGGACTAATAATGCGCGTAATGAGCCAATCTTAAGAACTTTAAGACTTTTTAACTCTTTGCCACTAAGTATTCGATTGGTTTGGGGATCCAAGAAGGGAATATTTTTTTAATTAATACTTAGTTTTAAGTTAAGTTAGCTGATAGCCAGATAAGTATATATCCATTGGCGAATAAATGAATAAATAAATAAATAAAAATTAAAAAACAGCAAAGTTATAATTTTTTTTTATTTATTTTTCCGATTGTTCCTATGGGAGCTATATGATATAGTCGTCCGATTTTGATGAAATTTAAACCGTAATTCCGAAATATTTAACCATTACTATATGTCGAAGAACTAAAAAAAAAATTAAAAAACAGCAAAGTTATAATTTTTTTAAATTTATATTTCCGATAGTTTCTATGGGATCTATATGATATAGTCGTCCGATTTTGATAAAATTTAAACCGTAATTCCGAAATATATAACCATTACTATGTGTCGAAGAACTAAAAAAAAAAAATAAAATAACAGCATAGTTATAATTTTTTTAAATTTATTTTTATGATATATATGACATATATTTATATTATATAGTCGTCCGATCCGTCTCGTTCCGGCTTATATACTACCTGCAATAGAAAGACAACCTTTGGGAAAGTTTCATTCTGATAGCTTTAAAACTGAGAGACTAGTTTGCGTAAAAACGGACGGACAGACTGACAGATGGACGGACATCGACTCTCCCAGTGATGCTGATCAAAAAAAAAATATATATATATAGATGTCTCCTTCTTTGCGTTGCAAACTTCTGACTGAAATTATAATACCCTCTGCGAGGGTATAAAAAAATTAAAAATGAAAGAAGTTCTAATTGTTTTCATTTATTATTTTAATTCCATGCGATCTATATGATATAGTCGTTCGATTTTAAAAAAATTTGACCGTAATTCTAGAATAATAAATAAATATTAGTATCGAAAATCAAACAAAACAAGAAAGGAAGCAAACTTCGGCAATCCGAAGCTCATATACCCTTGCAGCTATTGCAAAAATTAAATATTCTTGAAAACATTAAAATTATTATTTACTTGCGTTTATGTTTAAAAGCATTGAATCTATGATTTGCAGCTTTATTATTTGATAGTTCCTATGGCAGCTATATGATATCGTTTTCCGATTTCAATAAAATTAACAGCGTATTTCTGAACTGTCAAATTATTAATTAATCAAAAAGAATTTCTAAAACAAAATTACAAAATAAAAAGTTAAATTAAAAAAAAAACAATTTTAAATATTTTTATTGTTTCTTTAGGAGCTTTATGTTGCAGTCATCCGATTTTAACTAAATTTAAACTGTAATTCTGAAATACTTAACCATCACTATATCTCGAAAAACTAAAAAAAATTAAAAACACCAAAGTTATTATTTTTTTTATTTATTTTTCCAATTGTTCCTATGGGAGCTATATGCTATAGTCGCCCGATTTTGATGAAATTTAAACCGTAATTCTGAAATATTTAACCATTACTATATGTCGAAGAACTAAAAAAAAAATTAAAAAATAGCTTCAATGTTTTAAGACATAAACGCACGAGAAATTCTTACTTTTATATCATTTTTTCCTCTTATGGTGGGAGACCTCATTCATATTAATGATAGTGTATGGCAATTCCTTAAAAATTTGTTAAAGCTTATTGACGCAATAACGCAGTCAGAATATAACAGTACAGACTTAAAAAATTTAAAAGAGCTTGTTATTTATCACCATAAGGAATATCCAAATTTATTTAACGACAATCTTAAACCAAAACACCACTTTCTAAATCATTATTATAAAACAATATCAGTAAGCAAAACTAAATGCTTAGTAGTAAACTCCCCCTTTTATGAAGAAATACATAATTTTTTTCCAAACTTAGTAAATGTTTTTCCTACATTAAAGTTAGAAATGTATTGTATAAGAAAAATATGAAAACATTTTTATTAACACCACAAATAGTTTTTTATGAAATAACAGAAGTATTAAAAGTGGAAAATGAATTTAGTTTTTTAAGCATTAAATTAAGGACAATATTTGATGAATATTTTATGTGCCATGAGTTGAAAAATAAGTTGGGGTACACAATTATTAATTTAAGTGATATTAATGCACCACCTATACATATTCATAAGCTGAATAACAAATGTTACCTTAAGCCCAAATTTTATTTTTGAAAACTCAATTTAAAAAAATGTTTGATTTAATAGAATTATGTTAACACATAAAAGATGTATGTATATACTTATAATACTATTTTGCAAATAAATAAAAAATTTAAGAAAACTTATATTTTCAATGGAGTTTTATTTCTTGTTCCAAGAATAATTATTTCTCGTTTCGAGAAAAAGTATTTTTCGTTTTCAGAAACATTATATTTTATTTTAAGAAATATTATTTCTCTTTTTGAGAAATATAATTTCTAATTTTAAGAAATATTATTTCTTATTTTAAGAAATGTTATTTCTCATTTTGAGAAATATTTGTTCTTTTTTTTAAAAATATTATTTCTCGTTTCAAGAAATATTTTTTCTTTAAAGGCGATTTTACTAGATTTTAAGAAGAAATTTCTATGAGTGTATAGTGGTCCGATTCGGCTCGTTCCGACTTATATACTACCTGCAATATACTACCTGCTTTAAAACTGAGAGACTAGTTTGCATAGAAACGGACGGACGGACAGACGGATGGACAGACGGACGGACAGACGGACGGACATGGCTAGATAGACTCTCCTTGTGATGCTGATCAAGAATATATATACTTTATAGTGTCGGAGATGTCTCTTTTACTGCTTTGCAAACTTCTGACTGAAATTATAATACCCTCTGCAAGGGAAATGGAAAACAGAACCAATTTATTTTTTTTTCATTTGTTCTCCCTTTAGTTCTCATGGGATGTACTACCTGCAACAGGAAGACAACTTTTGTGAAAGCTTCATGCAGAAAGCTTTAAAATTGTGAAACTAGTGATGTTCATCACGAATATATATAATTTATAGGGCCGGAAATGGTTCTTACACTACATTGGAAACTTCTAACTGAAATTATAATACTCCCTGTAAGGGTATTAACGAGCGATGACTAAAGTCTCGTTTAATATTCGCAAACGGACTTAAAAAAGAACGTGTTTGCGCACTTGGCGCGTTTAATTAAATTGAAGTCACTAGGTGTAGGGCGAGAGCGGGAGCCAATAAAGCTTTCCTCCGTTCGCTCTTGCAAATGCGATACGTCTCTCGCCACCTTAGCATAAGTTAGGTTCTAAGAGAAATTATTGGAACATTAAATTTAGTGATCATTTAAACTTCATCGGAAAAACTCCCTTTCGTCGTCGCATTTTCGCTAACTTTCACACAAGTTATTATCGCAAAAAATTAATCGGAATACTTCTGCAGTCACACAAGTTTCGCGTTCGTTAATACAAACTAGTATTAAATTTTCATGGTGATCCCGACGTGATCGCAGTAGAGTTCGCGATTTGTTTACCAATATTTTCTGTAAAAAGCTAGAACAATTACCAACAAACACACACAAGAAAATTATTCGTGTCGGTTTGGCTTAAAAATTAACAAGTTTATTCTTCTGAAATAAATTCCGTCGTTGGAACTGTTCTGCCGTTCCTTTGGTTGTTTCTTCTGCCGCTGCAACTTTAATTGTTTAATTTGCTGCTGCCGCTTAAATTAAAGGAAAAAAAGGAAGTTTCGATTGTCGAGTCGGCCAACCAGGTATAGAGTGCTAAAAGTTGAAAGTTAATCTGTGGCGTTTTGTTAATTGTGTTTTTGGCCCATCTTTCAACTTTTTGCATTCGTGTAAAAATCGGTAGATAGTGAGCATTCTTAACAAGAAATAAAAATCAAAATTCTGCAATAAACATAATGTATTTCAAATTATATGTGAATCGCTTTGGCCAATAATACGCAAATAAAATAATCGTTGTCGACCCAATTAGTGCAAACTTAATTCCCCCAATTTTCGTCGCAGTGCGCACCAATTTAGGGTATAAATAAAACAGCTGGAAAAAAGTGCAAATTGTGGGAAGCGTAGTTTTCAAAAATTTGCGGCAAAAAACCACCGCTGCAGTTTGTCTGAACATTTTCCAGCGCTTTTCAGAATTTTCCCGCGCTTTTTACAATTTTCCCTCTCTTTTCATGATGTTTGCTTATACATTCGTTTCCCTTAGTTATCGGTTAGTGTATCATTCTCCGTTAGCATTTGCCTAAGAAGAGCCGCTAGCCGCGTATACATACACACGCACACCGACACCGCTGCCGCTATTTCGAGTTATCTTTGGTCGTTTTCGTTCTCGATCGCTGCAGCAATTTTCGTTCTGCTTAATCGTTTGTTCATTTTTTTCGGTACGCTTGAGCTTGAGCGTTAGCTCCTCTACAGTGCGTACGTGCGGCATATCAATGTTGCAGGGATTATATACTCTCTCGGCACTTAGTTCCCCTACACTGCGTGCGATCGGTATATTACCCGTTGGTTTATTTTATTAGATTATTCAACAAATAAATAATATTAATAAAAAATAAATATTTAACACCTCTTCAATACCAACAAAAATAAATACAAATAAACGCAATGGCAACAAAGGATATAGAAGAGCTTAAATACCAACGAGATGTTTGCATGAAAAGTATGTACCGAACGTATCGCCATTTAAAAGAAGCTAAGTTATCTGTGAATCCGGTTGAGCTTGAGTGTCGATTAGAGATTCTCAATACGCACATAAAAAATGCTTCACTTTTGCAAAGCCAAATAGAAGTGAAAGATACAAAAGTTGTATACCGCGAAGTGTTGGAAGAGAAGGCCGTATTGACAAAGTCATTGCTGATTTCAATTTTAAATAAATACAAACAAAATAATATCGAGAAATCCGCTCCGCCAGCAAATCGCCCGCCTCAATGCCGCCCGCTGAGCGTCGCTCTTCCAACTTTTAGCGGAAAACACTCCGAATTTAATAATTTTATAAGCCTTTTCGAAACTTTCGTTGACAAAGGCGACACTTTACACGATATTGAAAAATTCAATCATTTAATTTCGTGCTTAGCTGGAGATGCTTTAGGAACAGTTAGGGTCTTTCAAGTCACTGCGGAAAATTATCCCAAAGCCCTTGCTAGCCTGAAGCGGGTGAACGATAAAGATTGTCTTATTTTTTTTGACTACATATCGACACTGTTTAATTTACAAAAAATTGCCCAGCCTTGAGCTACAGCCTTGAGAACCCTCATCGACAGGGTCACAGCCTTGTATGACTCTTTGCTGTCTATTGGGAATGATAGACGCATTACTAATGCTATTTTAATACATCTGGTAATGAGCAAGGTCGATGCAGGAACTAAAAGAAAATGAAAAGAACAGTTAGATTATACTTCCACTCTGGAGCGAATGTGAAGCGGCCCTCAACAGGCGATACCAACATGTGGTAACGGAAGAGGCGTCCAAGCACAAAACTGTTCAGCAGACCCAATCAAACCCTAAGAAGAATTGAAATAAGAGTTTTTTTGTTTGTCGCTGCCAGGAACGACTCTGTCCAAGGCGTGTATTGCAACTCAGCTGAACATCAGATTGGAAACTGCGCTTCCTTCGCAGCCCTAACAGTTCAGCAAAGATTCGATAACTGCTTAAGAAAGGGTCACATGGTCAAAAAATGCAAATCGAACAGATGTGGAGTGTGCAATTCCTCACATCACACGTTGCTACACATATATTCGCCAAACACAAATCTCGCGTTGCCACCCCCTTTGGTTTGAGACCGATGAGCTCGCTCATAGGCTCAAAATTACAAGAGAGGACATGTGCATGAGCTTGCGAGGCATTCGCGAGTAGGAAACAGTCAGTTGTCTATTCCTGGTTATCATCCGGATCAAACGATGAACACCAGCGGGTGGAGGGTGCCTGAAAATATTCAGTTGGCAGATCCATTCTTCTTCAAGTCCCAAAAAATAGATATGCTTATCGGCGTTCTTTGAACGTTTGTCTATTGGCCGGATAAAGCGGGGTCCTGAACTCCCCATCTTACAAAAGACAGTTCTCGGCTGGATTGTGTCAGGGAGATGTGCCTCTGAAAATAAAGTAAAGGCTGAAAAAATGGTACATCTCAGCTGCCAGGAGGAAGCGTTGTAGTCAATTGACACAACCCTGCAGAAATTTTGGTTTGTGGAGGACTTGCCGCCCAAGGCTAAAGTCCATACTCCTGAGGAACAACACTTTGAGAAAAATACTGAAAATACCGGTAGATTTTCGGTTCGTTTGTCAAATCTGACCCGAATACTCTTGGTTCATCATACGAAGTTGCGAAACGTAGATTTTTGTCGCTAGAAAGGAAATTGTCTAAGTACCCTTCGCTGAAGAAGATGTATCTTGAATTCATGGAATTTCAATGGGCCACATGTCCTCCACCAATGACAAAATTCCGAATACTCCGCACAATTTCATTCCGCACCAATGTGTTCTACGGCCACAAAGTACTTAAACTAAGTTGAGAGTAGTTTTCGATGCATAGTGCCGTTCTTCCACACACGTAGCGTTAAATGTCATCTTGATGGTAGGTCCAACTGTCCCAGAGGAGCTGTACTCGACTCTGCTTCGGTTTAGTTTGTCATTGCGGCCGACGTCAGAAAAATATATCGCAAAGTGATGGTGGACGAAGCTGACCGAAACTTCCAGCTCATAGTATGGAGACGAGATCCTTCCGATCCCTGAAAATCTTTACATATGGAACCTCGCCAGCACCCTTTTTGGCGTTTAATGCGGCCAGGAGAGTCGGCACAAGCAACTCATCCAGAAGCCGCAAAGGTTATTCAGAATAATTTTTATGTTGCCGATTTGTTGACTGGCAAAGTATTCGTGACGAAGTTTCTGAGGTCTTGCAAGAGACAGGTTGGTTTTCAAACTGCCCAGAGTTACCCACATCTGATAGCGTTGTAATGCCACTTATGGCAAACTCAGACATAACTATGACCCTTGGCGTGGTTTGGTTACCGGTTAAGATTACTTTCAATTTCGGTTGGATGACTCTTTCCTGGATCATCGCGTCACTAAGCGAAATATTTTATCGGTGACTGCTTGACTTTTCGACCCACTTGGCATCTTGTGTCCTTTAATCAAAAAGGCAAAGATGTTGTTGCAGGAACTTCGAAAATTAGATTGGGACGAGTCGCTACCGATGCCGTTGCTAACATCGTGGGAGACGTTTGAAGCGACGCTTCTGCAGCTGCCGAAAATTAAGGTATCGCGACTCGGCAACACAGATCCACAAGTCGCGATTCAAATACATGGTTTCGCTGACGCTTCCATGCGAGCTTATGAAGCGTGCATCTACGTTCGTATTCAAACTGCTGAATGCTTGAAAGTGTCTTTATTGACCGCCAAATCGAAAGAGCTCCCCTCAAGACGAAAACTTTGCCTCGCCTTGAACTGTGTGCAGCTCACCTTTTAGCAGATCTCTATAATCGTGTCAGGCCATTGCTAAATTGTCCCATTGAGAATGTTTTCCCGTGGACAGACTCCGAGATCACTTTGCACTGGATCAAAACCCATCCCTCGTCGTTGTCGGTTTTTGTTTCGAACCGGGTTGCAGAAATTCAGAAATGGTCGGAGAAAGCAATTTGGAGACACGTTCCCACGAAAGTCAATCCAGCAGACATAGTGTCCCGAGGATGTGACGTAGAGGAGCTTACAACGTCCATTTGGTTCGGCGGGCCTTAGTTCTTGCTAGACTCCGAAAATAATTGGTCTGTAAATAGACATTTCGAACTACCTGCTGATGTAGTGTCGATGGATCTACGCAAATCGGCATTAGCTCTCCTAGTCAGCCCAGAGCCAAATTATTTGCTTCAGAAAATAGAGTCCTTTTCGTCGCACCTGAAGCTTCTGAGAGTGTTCGTGTGGGTTTTCCGTTTTATTCAACGGTGCAGAAAGGTGTCGAAGCCCTTGGAAAAAAGTATTTCGCCAAGAGAGCTGGATTTCGGTTTTGAGAAAATTGTTGAAGGGACGACATAAGTAAAATTCGAAAAAATAAACCGGTAGCAACGAATATTCAAAGGCTACACCCTTTTCTTCAGGAAAATAAATTAGATTGGTGTTCCTCGACATTGCTACGAGTTGGGGGTCGGTTATTGAATGCCGTTCCGTTGTTGCTGTCTAAAACCTCACAGTTCAGATCGTAAGTCGTCTGCACAAGAAAATATGGCTAGTTAATGCTCATGAAATCTGCCGAAGAACAGTTCGGTCGTGCATGCGCTGCTTTCGCTGCAAGCCGAAAGACTTCAAGCTCTCCGCCCGTTCAATATTTGTGGCGTACTACTATCGTATCTGTAGTAAGCCACCGTACAAGTCGTACGTGGCCTTGTTCGTCTGTTTTGCGTCCAAAGCGGTCCACCTAGAATTAGTGTCTGACCTTACCACTGATGCGTTCTTGTTGGCATTTCAAAGGTTCGTGAGTCGTCGCGGGATTCCGGAGAAGGTGTGCGGCGACAACGCCACTAACTTCGTCAGCGCAGATCGGCACATGAGGGAGTTCCGAGCGCGTCTGGAGGAGCAGGGGGGCGGTATCGAAATATTCGCGTCAAGAAAAGGATGCGAGCTTTCGTTCATACCGCCCAGAGCACCGCACTTCGGCTGACTATGGGAGGCAGGTGTGAAGTCTGCAAAGCACCTGTTCCTTCGGAAGGTAGGCCAAGACCTTTTGACCGCGGAGGAACTCTCCTCACCAGCGTTGAGGCCGTGCTCAACTCCAGGCCCCTCGGAGCTCTAAGCAGCGACCTGAACGACGGCGAAACCCTGACCCCCGGTCATATGCTCATCGGCGGCCCTCTTCTGGTCCCACCATCAGCGGCGCTCCCGGAAAAGATCAGCCTGACCTGCTTGCGACGATGGCGAGGTGTCTCGTCTCTCAGGCACAGGGTTTGGCAGCGTTGGTCCCGGGAGTACATCTCCAGCCTCCTGCAGCGGCAAGTTGCACCAGGGGGAGCCCAACATCGTCGTTCCGCCCCAGCAGTGGAGAATAGGCCGTGTGGTAGCTAGGTTCGCGTGGCAGACGTCAGGTCGCAGTAGGGGGAGTATCGGCGAGCAGTCCACCGACTGGCCCTGTTGCCCGTTCTGGGCTGAAGGACGTCGTCCCTTCAGATGGGGCGGTATTTGCGCACTTGGGGCGTTTATTTAAATTGAAGTCACTAGTTGTAGGGCGAGAGCGTGAGCCAATAAAGCTTGCGAATTCGCCCCGATTCTCGCCACCTTAGCATAAGTTAGGCTCTAAGAGAAATTATTGGAACATTAAATTTAGTGATCATTTAAACTTCATCGAAACCACTCCCTTTTGTCGTCGCATTTTCGCTAACTTTCACACAAGTTATTATCGCAAATAAATCATCCGAATACTACTGCAGTCACACAAGTTTCGCGTTAACTAGTATTAAATTTTCGGAACGTTTAATGAATGAATCCGAATTTGAAAAATAACGTGACAAAAATGGGCTACATTTATGTTAGTCCATAGGATAAATGCCTTAAAACATCAAATTTTGGGTAGCTGTAAAGGAACCTGGATCAAACTCCAGCCTAGGTGAACAATTTGTTTTCTTTGTTTTTGATTGTTTTCTGTTTCTGTTACTGTTCTGTCTTTTTTTAATATTTATCGAGCTGACTTCAATATGTTTGCTAATAAAAACCATTTGATTTCATACATCTGAATCCTTTTACGGGCTAGTGCATTGCTGAATGTGATACCAGTGTGGCGCAATCTGCTTAGGAGTGGGGTCGACTTATAGCTTATCATGTTTCCTCACATTATAATTACAGAAAGTACTAAGAGATGCACAGAGTGGTGTCACAAATAAAGAAAAACATCGTACTTATTCCTATTCAGTTTCCTATAGCATTTTGTTGGCTTCTGTTTCCATGTTAGCTTCCTTGACTTTCACTGCTTCGGCAGTCAACCAGATTTTCCTGTGATTTCCCGACGATATCAAGGAGTTCGCTTAATTCAAACGCTTCGTCTTTAACATCCATACTGATGTTTCGCTGTCTTTGCATCGCATGTTTCATTTTCACAGCACAGCTCTGCACTTCTCGATGGCTTTCTCTTCTAGGGTTCTCATGCTATATACATATAACCTGTTGTCTCGGGGTTTCTATCGCAGGTCTTACCTCTTGGGAGGTGTTTGCTGATCCTTTTGATGTACAACGGGTTGCACCATTTCGCCCGCCTTTCCTGCTTTTGTAACGCATTGATCTGGTGACCTCATAATTTATCTGCTCTTCTGAAATGTTTCTCTCTCCTTCTTGTATTTCACTATTGTTATTCATGCTTCATGGGTTCAAACTGTAAGTCGCTATCTCCTAACATTTCATATAATCTGTTAAATGCCGGATGGAATGATGGAAAGAGTACCATCACCTTCGACTAAAGTAATGCAATGAGGATTCCTCGCGTGTAAGACTGTAAGACTTGCTTGAGAAGTGTAACCTTTTTGCACGTGGCTTTGAATAATCTTTGAATTTATTGATGGAGAGGAATTTAACTAAAATGTGGTATTGCCATTTACCTTTGTTACCACACTTGTGACATACGGCATCGTGAAACTTGCAATTCTCACTGGCCTGATTGTGTCCACAACCGGAACTTCCACTTTCACTGCTTGCTGGTTTCTTTGTGTAAGTGAGAATCGCATTGATTCGATCTCGTTTTTGCATATTTTCTTTCAAGGCTGCAACGGATTATGCAGTTGTCTCATGATTTCTGCAACTATGAGCACATCTTCAAGAGTTGGCTGGTACTTTTGAAGAGCAGATGCGCGAATGGCATCATATGGCGTAAGCAGCAAGCAATGTACTATCTACATAGTTTTTTGTACAACCATTTCCATTACATACAAATTGACATTCACGAGCAATCGCGCGCAATTCGGCTGGTCCCTGGAGAAGCGATTTTTTCCATTATTGCTTGCATCCAGTTCATTTGTTGTTTCAGAATTGTTGATGTTAATTCTTGCTGTTGGGCATGGATTCTTTGGATCTGCCGGCATCTTTATTAGATCAACCACTATACAACACGACTTTACACAAGAAAAGTCTTATTCTTTAGGCTGATATTTTCCTTTTTGCGACGCCAATTATTTTGTGTTTTAGTTGGGTTCTTATTTCAGATTGAGTTTACTTGTGCTATATGTTGTGCAGAGTTGACAAAATTTATCATTATAAGAATATGTGTGTAAGTGCAATGGAAGAATATGAATCTGATGTAAGATAGCTTACTAAAAAAGTTGACAATAGGACCTTGGACGTGACATCCTGGCCACTTTAACATTCAAAATAAGTGTGAAACAGTAGGCTTCTTATTTTTTTTAAATTTTTGTTAAGAAAACTCCTAATTATCTCTAGCAATGGTAAAAAACTTAGCTAAATATGTCCTGTAACTTCTTGGAATAAAAAAAAATACATGAATTTCAGACGAGACAAAAATTGAACAGCAACTTACAAAAAATGATAAAAACACAAAGGTCTGCGAATCTGGGTGGAGTTTTTTTTAAATGAATATAGATTTCAGACGCGACATATACCTACTAAACATAAAATTGCAATTTTTTTTTTCCAAAATGATTCAAAAATAAATTTTGATTTATTAAAATTCATCATGTTTGTTTTCAACAATTACCAACTTTTTTTGAAAGTTTTGTTATAGTTTTGGTTTAAAAGCATGAAACGTCAATTTAACCATGACTTACATTTTCGCTTGAAACAACAAATGTCGCTAAGAATATTGTTAGTCTCATCGATTTGTATTTAAAAAAAAATCCCGATTTCGGGCGTGACAGACTCTAACTAGGAACCTCTTTTAAGGAAAAAAAAGCACAGATGTGTTTGGTAACCATTGTGGTAGCAAACCGAAAAAAAGGGTTTTTGATTTTGGAAGCGGCGTTCTAAAATAACAAAAGTTAAGCTCAAAATGGGCATAAAATTAATTTAATTTAGTTAAAATGGTCATGTTCAGTACAGCTCTTGCTGGCATATTAAGAACTTTTCGGGACCTGGAGTTGGTCGATGACATGCCCCCTTGCATGCATTCCTCTTGTATGCTCAAGAAACATATCCCCTGATTCATATATATATATCCCCTCAGTACCTCAGAGTTGTTTTTGCATACTGAGGGCTTGACCAACACTTCTTCTGACTTGGATCGTATCCGAACCTTGGACTTTCCTCCCTTCTTCTCAGGTATAAACCTTGCTGGTCATTTTCCCGAGCATTTATGCCCCACCTAGTCTGTGACAGATTCAGGGTTTCTTCTCTGCAGATGTTCTTTGTTTGCCTTTTCGAAACTTCTCTTTGCTGTAGCTCGTAAACTTTTTTTCGTTCTCTAGCTAAAAGATCAATCGGTATAATTCCCGCGGTGACCAATGCTGCTGGTGCAGATACCGTTCTTTATGCGCTTATAATCCTTAATGCTGTTGTCCTTTATATCTCGAGTAAGGGTTTCAGTCTGCAGCTTATCTGCCCATACCTTACATCTATTCAACAGGATTTCGTTATTTACCTCCATTAGCAATTCCGTTTTGATTGGGTTGGTCCGCCTTTATTTGCCATGAGTCTGCTTAGTGATTTTGCAGTGATTGTCGCTCGGCTTCTTGGGCGCTGTATAGGTGCCTTCAAAGTCAGTTTTGTCTTAAGCCAAACTTCAAGATATGTAATCACCTATTGCGTTCTAATGATACTTTCTCCTACTCTCATGCATTTCTAGGGGAAATCCGTTGAGCTGGTACCACCAGGAACTCGGTTGCAACCTGTAAGCCTTTAGACTCCATTCATCCATTAACACAAAGCATAATTTTCAAGGTTTCGGACTGAAATAACAACACTATATCGTCTGCATATCCCTTTAGTGCCGCGTCTTCTGGCATTTCTATACGCATTATTTCAGGTCCCAGTGTAGAACCTTGGGCGGCTACTGACGTTATCTGCATACATTTTTCATATTCTTTTGTTTGGTACAGTAGCTTTCGATTTCCGAGGTAGCTCTGCAGTATTTTTTACAGATATCCTAAGATTTCGAATCGGCTTTCTAGTGATTCAATCATATTCGCCCATTTCACACTTTTAAATGCGTTCTTAACATCCAAAATAGCTAAGGGTATTATAGGTCTCGAGACGTGATTATCTTATTGGCTTCGTAGTGCCTCATAAACCACCTCTTGAATAGCTATGATTGTGGACCTCCCTGGTCTTACGCCAAATTGTCTTGGAGAGAGTCCTCCAGCTCTGTTGAATGCCATTGCTAGTCGCGGCTTAAACATCTTCTCCAGGAGCTTTCCTGTCGTGTTTAACATACTTATAGGATTGCCTTCAAAATCTCAACAGCTTTATTATGTTATCAGCCCCCGGGACTCTCCTACTTTTTAAGCTTTTTGTGGCCCTGTCAAGTTCATCTTCTGAAAAAAGGTTCACATCCGCTGCATAATCAGAACTAGTTGTTCTCGCAGGTCTGATCTGATGAGCAGGATATAGTATTTTGACTATCTCATCCATTTTTTCTTCCTGTAGTTCCGGCAGTGGAACCCTAGACCTAAGTTTCTTCATTAAGTTAACGTCGTTGCTGAGGGTTTTTCACTTACAAATTTTATACTTCCTGATAGCAACATTCTCGTCCTTCGGAGTTTTTTTGATTATTGATTAGAGCTGTTTTATTTAAACGACAGTCGTTCCATCCCCTGTTGTCTTGGCCAGTAAGATTTTAGGGATGATGTTGTTCTCTTGCTACCAGCTTGATCGATATGTACTCATGGTCGCTTCCATTAAAGGTATTCAAAACTCCATTGACTAGGGTTATGTGTGAAGCTTTACACGCATTTCCTATTAGCCTAAATGTAGCGGTTGAGCCTGTGCTTACAGTTACCATCCCTAGTCTCGCCGCCATGTCTAGAAATCTTCTTCTTCTTGATGCCATGCCCCAATCTTCCGCTCTTGAATGAAAGACTCCCGCTAACAAACTTGATTGGCAGCGTCTTCAATAACGTCAATATTGCTTTGGAAGGTCTGTATGTCCGCAGAGGATGTCAAATTGTTACTTATTACTGTTCAACTGGACGTTGGCGAAACTAACAATAACATTCCCGAAAGCCGTTTCTGAAAGATGTCACTCTCGCTTCTAAAGGTGTTATGCTCGAGGTCATAAAATAAAAAAAATGTGTGCGCAATCGTTAGTCTAGTTTCATTTTTAGTGTCCGCGGGTGTGTCAAGCCCGTCAACCATCTGGGGATGCCCCTGCGGGTATAAAATTAATTAATAATTTTTAATTGTTGAAAGGCTTACGAAATTTTGCTTTTTTTCCATGTTTTTGACTAATGTTATGGTGTTATATAGTTTCGGAAACATCCCTTGACGTCAACGGAATTCAAACTTTGGGTTGCCGAAAAGTTTGAAAAAGTTTTAATATACAAAAATTTAACATGTTATCACAAATCACAAAGTTAGCAGCATGAAATGTTAGTATAATCGGACTTAAATAACTATTTTTTTCAAACAGGTAGCAGTGTTTTGTTTTCTGTGCCTGGCGATATTTGTTGTTGGTTCGCTTAAACCAAGAAATTGAACAAAAATTGAATTTTTGAAAACCGTTTTGTCTGTTAATTACTTTATTTAAGGTTTCGTAATGCTTAATTGTGCTTCAATGTTTTCATATATTGTATATGGAAAAATCGGTGCTGTTGGTAGAGTTGGAATCCATAATCCTTGTCTTTGCGCTATTTTTAACCGCGATGCCATCTGTTTTTTCCATTTTGTCCGGCGATTTTGAAACCATGTTTTTATTTGAACTTCCGTCAAAAGTAGAGATCTCGAAAGCTCAACACGTTTACTAACGCTAAGATATTTGTCTATAATGAATTCTTTTTCGAGACGATCCAACTGAGAGGCATTATAGGCTTGGCGAGGTTTTCTGTCAGTAAGCTGATATTTAAATTGATTTCCTTTAAGCAAAGGGTAAATATTTAGTTGGATTTTAATAAGAGATATATTAATTAATTTAAATATAATACCTTGAAATTTTATCGGATTAGTAATATGAGCTGGAAGAACATTTTTTGATTGGCATTCAGAAGAGGACCCATTATTCATATCATTTGTCAATGGTAATTGAGGGCAGCTTCCGTTTTTTAAAGCCATATTTTCGTATAATAGCTTCTTAATTTTAATTTGCTGAATCGAGTGGAACGCTTCGACTTCTTTTGATTCGCCTAAAAATATACAACATAATATTCTTAATTAGGTAGTTTATTAATTAATTGAATTGTTACTTGTTGATGGAAAAAATATTTTTTTATATTCATTTATTGATGTTTAACCTTTATTTACTTAACTCTCTAATATAATTTTATTATCCAAAAGAGACTACCCCCTAATTCATCAACTCAAATCGGATTTGTTTCGGATGTTATTGCTTACATTCTGACGGCAGCGCTTGTATCTTTGTTTATAGTCTTTGAACGTCGACCCGACAGAGGTTTAATTAAAGTGGGATTCGTTTTGCTTGACCAAAGCGATTGGGTTATGGGTTATTCATGGGTTGAATAACTATTACATACAGAAAACTATCTTAAAAAGCTGATAACCAGACAATAATTCTGGGATAAGATATTACCAGACTCTACAGGATGAAGCCTTCCTAACCCAAGGACGAGAACCTGACTACCCGCCATGCTGTATGACAATGTTACCACCGGATCGGCGGTGGAAAATAAGGATCCCAAAGGCAAGGCGTGTCAATCAAGGGGAATCTTCGAAATTGTCCGGACTAACCTGCAACAGGCGTCCTAAGAGCAAGCGAGACACTACAATCTTCGACGCTGGGAGTGGAGGCACAAACTTAGGTATGGCGACGGCAACACCCTCTTTCGAAGGCAGTCAAAGGCTTCGCTGCCAAGTTGGTCCCCAAATATGATGGCTCCTACATCGTCACGTAGCACCCAGGCTTCGATACCCACGACTGACGAGACCGTTAAACCGAACCCTAAACGTATTTCGAGACCGAAAGCGAAGGTGGCGTGAACGACGGTTAAATCTTCATCAGCACTCGGCTGGCAAGAGGGGGAGGGGTGTAACGACACAATCTAATCGCTAGGCCGTCATACTTTTCCACCTGGATAAAGTTAATGTTATTTAATGGTTTTTATCAAGAGCTTATGTTATGCGACACGGAGTCCGTTATTAAAGATATTTTTAAGATTTAAACGAAACTATATTCACATAAGTTGGGTTCCGAACCACGGGGTGGCTACGTCAAACACTAGAAAACCAAATTATACTAAACGATCTTGGAGGAGAGAAGAGAGGGAGAGAAGAACGCAGCCACATTGACACTGCGGCTTCCTGTTTCTCCCGGACTTGAACGAGATGGTCGCCAGACCCCCCAATAAGTCCCAGTAGGGTAGACGAACGGATATACCCATCCTAAATCAACAAAGTTCAATATTAACCCATGAAGATTCCGACTGCGGCCTCGCCTGAAAGTTCAGTCCATGGAATTTTTGGTTCGGAGACAAACTCTGTACACTCTGTACGCGTCCCCTCTTATTAGTTAACTAACTTTTCTAAGCTACAAGAAACAAGACTGCGTCCTCGCCCGAAAGTCCAGCCCTTTGGAATTTTGTCTAGTGGAAGGCAGAATACGCTAAGACAAAGATTCTCTGCGTAACAGTTTGAAGTGTGCGGACCCCATATCTACTCTAAATTTCCACGGTAGCTTTCCCTTCCAGGTTCGATTTAAAATCACCGTTCACTAGATGAATACAATATCTTGACTTCGGTCTATAAATTGCCCTATTTTGGGTTTTTTATTTTAACTATTTAAACTTTTCCATCGGCAAAAAAAAGTGTCCATTCTTTTGGGTATAATACTCTTCCTACTACCATTACTCGATTTTCACCATGTGTCGTGCTTAAATGTATTTTTTGTACATTTACAGACGATTTTAAACTATAGCAAACAAGAATGGAAGCAAACTTCGGCAAGTCGATGTTTATATACCCTTTAAGCTGTTGCAAAAATAAAATATTATTTAAGACATCTAAATGTCGATTTATATGAAAGTATAATGTTTTTTATCTCAGTTATCGACCCTAAAATCATTTTAGTAAAAATCGTAATTCTGAATTATAAAACCATTACACTGTCCAAAATATGTAAAAATAAAATTGACAAGAAGAAAGCAAACTTCGGCAAGCTAAAGTTTATATACCCTTGCAGCTATTGCAAAAATAAAAAACATCTTAATTTTGAAATATATGAGTACCCATTAAAACCAATTGAAGCTAATTATTCGATGGTTTCTATGGCAGCTATATAATAATGATTCCCGATTTGAATAAAATTAAAAGCGAAACTCTGAATTGTTCAACTAATTATATGTCCAAAAGAATTACAAAAATTAGAATTGAAAAAATTACTATTTAGTTTCATTTATTTTTTTTTTTCCGATTGTTCCTATGAGAGCTATATAATATAGTCCTCCGATCTTGATCATATTTAAACTGTTTTTCTAAATAATAAACAACAAGAAAGAAAGCAAACTTAGACAAGTCGAAGTTTATATACCCTTGCAGCTATTGCAAGAATTAAATATTTTTAAAACATTAAAATTATGATTTACTTGCGTATGTGCTTCAAAACATTGAAACTATGATGATTTGCAGCTCAATTATTAGATAGTTTTTTATATATGATATAGTCGTCCGATTTTGATGAAATTTAAACCGTAATTCTAAAATATTTAACCATTACTATATGTCGAAGAACTAAAAAAAAGATTAAAAAAACAGCAAAGATATATATTTTTTTGTATTTTTTTCCGATTGCTTCTGTTAGAGCTATATGATATAGTTGTCCGATTTTGATGAAATTTAAACCGTAATTCTAAAACCATTACTATATGTCCATTACTATATGTCGAAGAACTTAAAAAAAAAATTAAAAAACAGCAAAGTATAATTTGTTTGTATTTATTTTTTCGATTGTTCCTATGGGAGCTATATGCTATAGTCGTCCGATCCGGCTCGTTCCGACTTATATACGACCTGACATAGAAAGACAACTTTTGGGAAAGTTTCATGCAGATAGCTTTAAAACCGGGAGACTAATTTGCGTAGAAACGGACGGACAGACGGCCGGACAGACGAACAGAAGGACATGGCTAGATCGTCTCGCCTAGTGATGCTGATCAAGAATATATAGACTGATCAAGAACTTCTGACTGAAATTATAATACGCTATGCAAGGGTATAAGAAAAAAAGTAATAACAGAAAAGTTATAAATTTTTTTTCGTTTTTTTTCATTGTTCCTATGGACGGACGGACGGACGGACGGATGGACAGACGGTAGGACGGACTTGGCTAGACCGACTCTCCTAATGATGCTGATCAAGAATATATATACGTCTTACTTTTGAAATATTTGTTTTACTGCGCTGCAAACTTCTGACTGAAATTATAATACCCTCTGCAAGGGTATACAAATTAGAGAAGTTAACATTTTATTTTTCATTTATTGTATTTAATATTCCGATTGTTTCCATGTGAGCAATATAATATAGTCGACCAACACGGTTGGTTTTAAATATTCTACCCGCAACAAAATGACAACTTTTGGGAAATATGCATGCTTCTAGTTGCAGTGCAATTATTGAGTTTTATTTGCGAAAATTTCTATTGTTATTATTGCTTTATTAACAGTAGAAACAAGTGGCCCAACTGAAACCAAGCACGAGTTTTTAGCATTGTGGGCACATTGTGAGACATTTATTGCAAAACATTGTTAAAATGAATTATCTCGGGCAACGCAGCTGATTTCCACACGAGTTTTTCAACACTTTTCTTGGTCAGTTTCCACCACTGTCTTTAAAATAAGTAGAATTTGCTATTTTTGGATACCAATGATTTTTTGATTGATTTTAGACATTAAATGTGAGCACTAATAATGCACAAATATTAGGAACATCCGCGGGCCAAATGTTGATCAGAGATTTGATTTTTTAACAGCAGTAGCGGCAGTCAGCTGTTTTATTTCCCCCAAATAGTAATTTCCCTTTGGAATTCGCTAGCAAGCAAGGGAACTTTGATTATGTTAAAGGGAATTCCGCCAATTATAACGAATTCACTTCCGAGTGAAATCTGGAACAGACCTGATAGATTTCGGTTGCATTCTGTCTTTACTCTTCGCCGCCATGGTAAAATTATACCCAACAAGAAAGGAAGCAAACTTCGGCAAGCCGAAGTTTATATACCCTTGCAGCTATTGCAAGAATTAAATATTTTTGAAAACATTAGAATTATGATTTACTTGCGTATATGTCTAAAAACATCATTATTAGGTAGTTATTTTATATAATTTTATTATTTCTATTGGAGCTATATGATATAGTCGTCCTATTTTGATGAAATTTTAACCGTAATTCTGAAATATTTATCCATTACTATATGTCGAAGAACTTATAGAAAAATTTAAAAACACCAAAGTTATAATTTTTTTTATTAACTTTTATGATTGTTCCTATGGGAGCTATATGCTATAGTCGTCCGATTTTGATGAAATTTAAACCGTAATTCTGAAATAATTATCCATTACTATATCTCGAAGAACTAAAAAAAAATTAAAAAACAGAAAAGCTATAATTTTTTTTCATTTATTTTTATGATTGTTCCTATGGGAGCTATATGCTATAGTCGTCCGATTTTGATGAAATTTAAACCGTAATTCTGAAATATTTAACCATTACTATATCTCGAAGAACTAAAAAAAAAAATTAAAAAACAGAAAAGTTATAATTTTTTTTCATTTTTTTTTCCGATTGTTCCTATGGGAGCTATATGCTATAGTCGTCCGATTTTGATAAAATTAAAATCATAATTCTGAAATATTAAACCATTACCAAATGTCGAAGAACTAAAAAAAAAATTAAAAAACAGCAAAGTTATAATTTTTTTTCATTTATTTTTCCGATTGTTCCTATGGAAGCTATATGCTATAGTCGTCCGATCCGGCTCGCTCCGACTTATATACTACCTGCAATAGAAAAACAACTTTTGGGAAAGTTTCATGCAGATAGCTTAAAACTGAGAGACTAGTTTGCATATAAACGGACGGACAGACGGACGGACAGACGGACATGGCTAGATCGACTCTACTAGTGATGCTGATCAAGAATATATATACTTAATAGTCTCCTTCACTGCGTTGCAAACTTCTGACTGAAATTATAATACCCTCTGCAAGGGTATAAAAATAATTATTTTTCCTAAGGAGGGATGAATCCCTGATAAATATGGTATAATGTTTAACCTTCTTTTTTTTTCTTTATAATTTTTATTTTAATAGCTCTGCAGTACACTTTTTGACCCATTTTTAATATTAAAGTTGCTTTTGAAAACGGATTTTCACCAAATTTTAAATTTTATGCTTAAATTACCCTAAACTACCTTAACTTAAACAGATTCTAAGCTGCAAATTTATTTTAAACGGGTTGGGTTCTATTCTAATTTCCAACCCAAACATGGGTTAGACATCAATATGCTAGACACCGCACGAAATGAAGGAGTAAGCGACTCTAAAAGGAACAGAAAGTAAAGTATCGATATAACCCAGTCGGAAAAAACACGCTTCCAGGATGTGTTCTTTTACGCCTCCTTTGCATGCAAAAAACGCATTCCAGATCCCTGAAAGCCCCTTTAATTTTTGTTTGAGACGGGACAAAAAGCAAGCCTTCTTTTAGAACCGATCTAAGAGCGAGTCTTAATGCGTTCCATTGGAAGGTAGTTTCAACTTTGGAAACGCTCGGCTTTCCCTTCCATTTGTACTTTACGAAGGAAGCATTCTACAGCGTACTGTTAGAATGAACTTAGAAACGTTCCTAGGGATCCTTCCTGGATAGCTTCCAAAGCAAGCATTGCGTAACACATCAAGTATGATAACAAAACATGCCTTCTAATAGTCTTACCCAAGAATGCATATATTATCGTTCCCAAAAAAGCTAATGGGAACCGTTTCTTTTTTCAATTTTTATTTATTTTTTTTTTTTTTATAAATGATTGTTTTAAAATTTATTGGTATTAATTATAATTACTATAATTACTCCGGGTCGTTTTTTTTTCTCTCATCCTTTCTGCTATACTTTTAGCCTTGTAAGTTTTGTTCTTAGCCCTAGTGGGGGCCAGTCAAAGGTCTTTTATGTGGTCGGTGAAGCGGTGGCCGTCCCTCCTTTGTGACGCTAAAAATATAATAATGAGAAAATATAATATAAAATATAATAATGAGAAGGAATTATGTAATTTTTTAAAAATATGATTGTAAGTTTGTAAAACACTTACCGAATAATGTTTCATTTAAATGAATGTAGGACGCAAAACCGTCCCTGTCCCTAGTACCGCCATGATTAAGCTCCATTATCAAACTTGGACTTAATATCCTACTGAAGATCTAGATTTTCCGAATTCAAAAAATTTTAAAAGTGCATCAAATTTATCTCCAGTATTATTATTATTATGGAACTATTCTAATAATTTTTCACGAAGACTCATAGGTATCATATTCAAACGAATAGTTTGATGCACTTTTATCCGATTCGGGTTCACATAAATTTGGGCATTCAATTTCCAGAATTATTTTTTGTACGAAAAGTAAGTGCTCTAGCAGCCGATTGATGAAGCTCTACCTTTTGTTTTTTCCTTAAACGGTGAATATTTGACCGCGACATTCCCCTCATTTTAAATTATATAGTTTTATTTATTTTGTTAAATATTTTTTTCAATTAAATTATTAAATTTTCTATTTATGTAATGTCTAATTATTTAAATTTATGTTTATTTTTCTTACATTTTTGTTCACTTAATTTGTGTTCTTAAGTCCACCCTAAACAACACAACTTGTATGTAGATGTAAGTCCACCCTAGGTAGAAGTAAAAGGAAGAGAGAAAAAAGAGAGCACACAAATAAACGAAACGAGTTCACAAAACAAAAAATTTAAATTTATGATATATATAAATTACCTTTTGTTTTGAAATAGTTTTTCTGGTAATTAAACGAAAATAATATTTAAATCGCATTAATTAAATTAAAACTCAAGTCATATTGCAGTGTACGCTCAAAAAAAAAAATTCTTTTTATTTGTTTGATTAACAGCCACACACAGTTTTAGGAACAATTTGTTTACATTTGTTCTGACCGTACACTGTTTTAAAGACTGTTAATAAGTGTTTATAAATTTAACATTTTTTTGGCACAGGTACACATCACTTATTGTTTTAATTAATCCATTGTTTGGTTCATGTTATTTTATTAACAGTATTGGAACACCTATTTAGTTTGTTTATAACAACACTATACTTACTTGAAAATTAAAACCGCAAAGAAAATATTAATTTCACAAATCACAGAGGCACCAGCTATTTCAATTGAAAATCAAAATGCAAGTGGCGAGAAATGCAAAAGAAACGAAAAAGACCGCGCGCATTCTTGCAGTTCCCCTTTTGTTCTTGTCGTTTGCTTTTTAGAGTACCGTTTTGTTCGGTTACTCCTTGTGGATACAGTGGCGGAGGAAACTATAGCGCCGGCAATGTAAAATAATAATTCAAAACAAAATAACGCTTTGAAAAGAAATCATGTAATCGTGTATCTATTATTACCTAAAATTAAAATATATAAAAAACTGATTCAAATTCATAATTTTCTAATACAATATAAAATATATTAAATATTATTATTAATAAAATTAAATATTAATATTTTCATATTGTCATATACCACCAACATAACAAAGCGTTTAGATATTGTTTTTAAAGATAAAAAGTGAATATATCTACTCCGCTGCTGTTCATTAAGAAAAAAGATTAAATTGGTTTCCCATTTTTTTGTCCATTCTGAAACAAGACTTCTTTTTGCGTTCTTTCGTAAGCGAGGTTTTCAGTGAAAAACACGATCTTAAAAATATCGGACGATCGGCAGCGTTCGGGTTTTAGCTTTTTGTTAACATTGCAAAAGAAGGCTTTTTTATGCATTATAGAAGAATGGACGATTTCACAAAAACTCTTTAAAATGCATAAACAATGCTTCTTTATAGCTTCTTACATTCTTTTTCGCTTGCAAAGCATTCATGAAAGAAGCTTTTGTTATTGGAATGCGTTCTCTAACTTCCGACTGGGAAGTTCTCTATGTTTTGTCAATTTGAAGTCAAGAGCTTGCCTAAGTATTTAGGAATTGGCTTTTAAGTGCTGCATAAAAATCTTTACCTAAGTATGGGAAAAAATTGTAAGCTATAAGGTTCCAAAAAATTTTACTGCTTAGTAAAATTAAACATTATAATGGTTGAATGTAACATTGTTATTCAAAATACAAGCATACTTAAAAAAAATTAAAAACATGACGTAATTAAAAATAAAAATGAAAATTTATAACCCACAAAAAAACACCCCCCTGGGCTAATTCGTACTGAAAACATTTATATTATAGTGAAAACATTTGGAATTGCCTTGTTTTTTCTCTAGGTGTAGGAGCGAGTATCTATATAGGTATACCCGAACACTGATAGCTGTAAGGGTAATAAAGCTTTGGCTTGCCGAAGTTTACTACTTTTCTTGTACAAGCTTTACCGGAAGAATATTATTAAATATTGTAGGATACGAATTCCTATAAACATGGTCTTCATTGGGCTCTTAAAAAATTATTTTTGTTGTCGATGTTACGACAACCTTACATAATTCCACTATTGGGCAATTTTTTCGGGCTTAAAATTGAACAACATTCGTTTTAGTTGCTGTTAGCGTACTATCATTTGTTGAATTTTTAATGTTACTAATGCATATGCCATTTGTTTTTTAACATTCAAGAACATTTCGGAATTTTTTAATCTCTATTGCTCTTAAATTTGTACTTTAATTAATCCATTTGCCAGAAACCTTTGCATCCATTGTCTGAACCCAACTAAAATTTTCAAAAATTCTTGCTTGTGTGGATAGGGCTTTGCTTTTTGTATTTGTATACCCTTGCAGAGGGTATTATAATTTCAGTCAGAAGTTTGCAACGCAGTGAAGGAGACATGTCCGACCCTATAAGGATATATATTTTTGATCAGCATCACTAGGAGAGTCGATCTAGCCATGTCCGTCTGTCCGTCCGTCTGTCCGACCGTTTCTGCGCAAACTAGTCTTTCAGTTTTAAAGCTATCTGCGTGAAACTTTCCCAAAGGTTGTCTTTCTATTGCAGGTAGTATATAAGTCGGATCGAGCAGGATCGGACGACTATAGCATATAGCTCCCATAGGAACAATCGGAAAAATAAATAAAAAAAAATTATAACTTTGCTGTGTCTTAATTTTTTTATTAGTTCTTCGAGATACTATATCTGGTTAAATATTTCAGAATTACGGTTTAAATTTCATCGAAAAACGGTCGACTGCTTAAAGCTCCTATGATATTTAAATATTTAAAAAAAATTTTTTTTTTTTAATTTAACTGTTTTATTTTGTATTTTTTTTTTTAGAAATTCTTTATGATTAATTAATAATTTGACAGTTCAGAATTACGCTTTTAGTTTTATTAAAATCGGAAAACGATATCATATAGCTGCCATAGGAACTATCAAATAAGCTTCAAATAGCTTCAATGTTAACATACACGAAAGTCAATCATAATTTTAATGTTTTCAAGAATATTTAATTTTTGCAATAGCTGCAAGGGTATATGAACTTCGGCTTGCCGAAGTTTGTTTCCTTTCTTGTTTTTCCTTGATTGATTTGGATTTAAAACTGAAAATCACCATTTTGCGGCTTCCAAATATGTCCACATCCATTTTATTTTTCGGAAGTACTTGTTTATGGTTCGCCCACCATTTCCGTAATTGAAAGCCGTTTTTTCCAGTTCCCATAAAATGTAATTTTAGATCCGATCATTTTAGATCATTTGTGTCCATTCAACCATTCATTATTTTGAATTCTTTAATTCAAATGCGAACAAAGAATGCGAACGAGTTGTAGAAAGTCAAAATTAGACCAGCTTATTCGAAGAAATTGAATAGTGTGCAACGTCCAAATCATGATCACAATCCTCCTGCTTAGTTGCTAATGAACGCATATTTGAAGCATAGACTGGATCTACGAAAGAAATATTCTTCCACAAATAACGACCTCGAACGTGCCCTAGGCTTAAACACTTAAAAGTACTAAATAAATTCATTGAAGAAAACTCTAACCTATAAGCCCCGATGAAAAATCAATAAAATTGAAACAATAAGTCAAAGTGACAGACAAATTAATACATTTAAATGCAGGATAGATATTAACAAGCTGCCGAAAAAAGAAACTCCAGCGGGTGCCGTCAGCAGTGCACCGGTCGCTCCCTTCTACAGTGTTAATATGCTTTTGTACCTTAGTGATTATAAATGATTCACAAATATGTATTCTTAAAAACTTGCAGCCCGTGTTGAAGAAGAGAGCATTAAATATATAAGAAATAGTAATAAAAACATAATTTTATTGTTTTAAAATTATTAAACCTTTGTGTTGCTAATATAATTAAGAATTTTTTTTAAAGTGCAGTGGAAGTTAACAACCTTTGCATTTGCAGGAGCAAATAGGAGGATTTTGTATGTCCAGTAATACAGACCAACTACAATTGTGTCATTGAGTATTACCAGTTGTCCAAACCCTTCTTTAGTACTTCGAGTAAATTCAATTGTAATTTTTATACTTATGGTTTTATTTTTTAACACTCACAATGTTCACGGTTTGGTTAAAACTCTTCTTTAGGGAAATTACTAAGAAAATATATTTTAAAAACACTTCCCTCGCGGCCTTGCCGCAAATTTTCGTTTAAATTCAAATAAAGTTCGTTAAATTAAATTAAATTTGCAACATTCTCCTCCCATGAGTATTTTTGCTGACAATATAATAGTTTTTAAATTGGTTTTTGTATTACATCAAGCTTAAAAAGTTTTAATAACAGATCTTTTGTAAATACAAGTTTTAGTCTTAGCGTCTACAATTCTAATTCGTCCATCATGTTATGGGTGTATATTAATATCTTTGCGCAATTGTATTTGTATATCTTGGTTGATTCGAAACCGTTATTTTGACAGTGTCTTAAGTGTTTGACAGTAGATAAAATGTGTTGGCCATAATTACTCTTCCATTTTTATTCCGTGGTATGCTCTTCCTTAAGTAAGAGTAACAAATACTTTCTGACGGACTATCTCACTCGTTCTTAAGCTCCTCCCATGTGGGGTGAAAGCGGCGGATTAAGAATCCACGTACAATTTTGTGTGGTCATAAACTGAATAAGTTCATCCTTTGGCCAACTAGATTAGCTTTTTTGTATATCTTTACTCGCCTTTTTAATATTTGTGCCATTATCTGAATACACCTAAAAAGGATAACCTCTGCGACTAACGAATTGGCGAAAGACATTCATAAAGGCATTACAAGACAGATCTTCAGCAATTTTTAAACGTACAGCTCGAGATGCCATGCAAGGTTATAGGCCCCATAACGTCTTACGTGACTTTGATTAACAAAAATCTCTATCGGCCAATGTAATCTACTCTGGTCTCTAAAAAATCTTCGATTGGCAGAACTCTACATGTGGGAAATTGACCTATAATTGGTATTGTTGGGTTGGATCTCTTATTCTAACAATATTGGCAGCCTCGAATAACTTTCTTGATAACACTTTGACATTTAACTATCCAAATTTGTTGACGTAAGTTGGCTAAAACAGTTTTCGTCCCAAGGTGACAATTCTTTTCATGATAATATCTTACTAAAAGTGTTTTATGTCAATATAATTTAATTCTTAGAATCAAAATCAAAACACTCTTCTGATATTTTATTTAATTGTCCGCGTAGTCGTAAGAGTACTTTGTTTGACAAAAAAAATTAAGAGCGATTTCAAAGAACTCGAATTATATATGGATATTTGATTTTAAACAACATCCAATCTCATTTTTAAACGAATCAGATTTTTCTATTCTTTAAAAAAAAGCCTCCAATCGATTCCCACCCAGATCAGTTTCACACTCTCCGCTTCAAACGGATTCTATAAGCATCCAAGCCGATATTGTAAACATCAGAGCCCCAAAAAGGGAGCCCCAAGTCTGTTAACGTAAACATCGAATTCCGGCAGAATTTAAATTCTGCAAAATTTCAATTTCAAATTTAATTGACAAATTTTATCGTCCTATTTTCCGACTCTCTTGGATGATTCTCTTAATCAGATTTTTGAAATAATTCTCTTAAGCCGAGGTTTGATTATGGATTGTTGGATATTATTATCCGAATTGATCGGTCGACAACTTGAATATCGCGAGCAGTGATTCGCGCCGCTCAAAAACCTAACCGATGACATAATAAAAAGTGTTTATATCGTGAAAATAGCTGAAGGAGGAAAATAATAAATGCAATAATCCCACTTTGTTTACAACAATCCTTTAATTAGTGACCGTAACAAAAAAAACACACTCCTCAAAAAACTATTACAAATATTAAAAAAAAAAAAACAGATATTAATTAAAAATCAAATACAAATTCAACACAAAAAGGAAGAGCAGAGAAATAAATTGAAGGAAGAGCTGAGGGCCATCCCTCGCTATACGAAGACCCCAAACAGGACCATCAGGCAAAAAGGGGACATCCCATATCCAAGGAAACTAAGAACAACAATTAGTGAGTTTTTTATTTATAGTTTTTTACACAAAAGAATTTACTTTAAAAAATTTAAATAAAAGCAAAAAGGTGGAAGAGTTAATCAACGACTTTGAAAAAATTCTAACCATGACTACACCCTTACCTGCAGTGGCTTCTAACAGCCAGACGGTTAATCTAAGCGATTTAATAGCACAAATAGTTAATAATGAATTGAGTCCTTTGAAGAATGAAATCGCAAGTTTAAAGACACAATTAAATCACAACATAAAGAAGGTTGAGGAATTCAAGGTGGAAGATATTGATCCAATCGTAAGGTGCGATACTTCTTATGAAATCATTAAGTCGGTTCGAGAATTTAAAGGCGAAGAAGATAGTTATGTTAGCTGGAGAGAATCGGCGGAAATAGCAATGGGACAATTCAAAAGGGGAAGTGAAATAAAATTACAGACATTGCTAATGATGCTTTAACTCATAATGGAACCGTATTGAATTTTGACGCCAAATTATCGATTATGGAATTTTATAAATTGGTAATTAAAAAATTAACAAAAAACCATTATGAGACATGGGAGGAATAAGCCAATTACATCTGAACTTAATGAAAAACATAGAATGACAGCACTACGAGTGTTCATAACTGGCCTTAATGGCCATATCTCAGATGTTCCAATGAATCCACCCGATTTACCGAACGCAATGGTAATAGTACAAGAACTTGATAGCAACAATATGAGGGCCCAGTGCGCGAACTATTTTATATCATCAAAACGCAAGACTAATGAGTCAAACTTATATGGGCAACAAAACTGAAAAAATAAACCAAGACAATATTACAATAATAATAATTATCAAAGAAATACTAATAACTTAATCAAGCAAATAATCAATACAGAAATAATTAAAACAATTTTAATTAAAATAGAAACAATACCTGGAATCAAGGATAATTTAATAAAAACCAACAAAATCAGTGGAACTCTTTTAGACTACAACAAAATAAGTTAGCGCCAATGGATGTTGGAATGAATTCAGATGCCAAATAGACCCCATAACAGTAATAATCAAGGGTATAATCATTATCAAAATATCAAGTTCAATCAAAATAAATGGAATCAAACTAAAAGAATTGAATTGAAACACAAAACACACAACCTCAAAATAAAAGAGTACAACCAGGAACTGTTAACCAACCTGCTAACAAGACTATGAGGTTGAACAACATTGAAGAGGACCATTTTTAGGGCAAACTCAGGAGTAGGCCTACCCTATATAATAAGACATAATAATAAAATAAATAAAAAATTAAAGATATTAATTGATATAGGGGCAACTTCTTGTTATATTAGAACAAGAATTTATAAAAACAAAAATGAACTACCAATATATAAAATAGTATCCACAGTGAATGGATATTTAATAATTAAGTTTTATCATATGATAACTATTTTCGATACGTGGTATACTTTTTACGAAATAGATGGGCTAGACTCAGATTTGCTTGTTGGCTACAGCCTATTGAAAAAAATCGGAGCTGTAATTGATACAGCAAAAGGTGTAATAAAGTAAAGGGTTTTTCAATAGGAGCGCTTCAACTTTTTTTGATTAAAACACAAACGGTTTGACTTTTCAACTAACTTTTTTTTACTATCGAATTTGAACATATACATTTAATTATGAAACTCGATTTCTTTCGTATGACCACCGCGTGCACTGTTTTACGAAGTCCAATCGTTGAACCCAATTTTCAACCACTTTTTTGCATAAATCGGTCTAAATTCCAGCAATTTCGCGTTTAATATTGGCTATGAGCTCTTGCAACGTCGCCGGCCTATTGGCATAGATCAATGACTTCACGTAACCCCAAAGAAAATAGTCTAGAGGTGTCAAATCACACGAGCGCGGCGGCCACTCGACCGGTCGATTTCGCGAAATAACACGCTCTTTGACAGAACAAAAACACCATTCTTCCGTTAAAAGAATTCATAATAAAAAAATACTTTGATCAACAGCCCCAAATCAGATCCGAATCTGAAGAGGGAAATCAAAGTGAATTAAGTTTGGGAAACATAAATCCTGAACACGCCGTCGTTGAATTATCCGACAAAAATAAAAGTTTGAGATACAAAAATCCTGAACGCGCCGTCGTAGAAGTATCCGACAACCAAAAAATTAACAATACACAGACAAAATATTAAATATTAATAATAAAAAACATTCAAAAATAAAATAAATAAACGCTGTGAAATAAATACCGAAAATGATAGGGCTATTTAAAGTAAGCAATACCCTTATGCTTTATCAGCTTCAGATTTTGTAAATTCTGAAATCGCCAGAATGCTTAAAGAATAAATTAAGGCCAGGGAGAAACCCTTATAATTTCCGGGTATTAGTCGTACCAAAAAAGGGTTTTATCGAAGATGGAACTCCAAAACTTAAACTAGTAATAGATTATAAGAAACTTAACGAAAACACCATACCGGATAGATATCCAATGCAGGATCCTTCCGTAATTTTGTCAAGCCTCAGGAAGGCTAAATACTTTTCCACAATTGGTTTGGAATCAGGATTCCACCAAATTCTCATGAATGAAACAGACATTCAAAAAACTTCATTCTCAATAAATAATGGAAAATACGAATTCCTGAGAATGCCATTTGGGTTAACAAACGGTTAGAATATTCCAATGAGCGATGGATGATATTTTGAGAGAACAAGTTGGAAAAACGTTGTATGTCTATATGGATGACATTATTATTTTCTCAAAAACAATTGAACAGCATTATAAAGATTTATAACAATTATAATTAAAATTTTTTTGAACGCAAATATTAAAATTTCAATAGAAAAATCAAAGTTCTTCAAATTGGAAACAAACTTTCTCGGTTACGTTGTTTCTCACAAGTGATCAAAACCGATCCCGAAAAAATTTCCATAATCGTAAAATAGCCAATCCCTTAAAATATTCGAGAGCTTAGAAGCTTCCTAGGCCTTACAGGATACTACAGAAAATTTGTTCAAAATTACGCCAAAATTGCTAAACCGTTAACGAAATATTTAGAAGGCCAAAATGGCAAAGTATCAAAAAAGGCATCCCGAAAAACTTCTATAGAGCTTTCAACGAGCTCAAAAATAATTAAATCGCACAAGTAGAGTTAGTTCAACCCGATTATAATAAAAAAATTACTTTAACAACCGATGCGTCAGCTTTGGCTATTGGGGCGGTTCTTTCTCAGGAAGGAAAACCAATTACTTTTATATCATAAACTCTCACAAAAACTGAACAATTATATGCTACTAATAAGAAGGAACTTTTATCTATAGTTTGGGCTTTTAAAAATTTACGAAATTATTTATATGGAGTTAACAACATTGAAATTTACACAGATCATCAACATCTTTCATCGAAATAAAAAGATAATATTCTTTCATTAAAAGTTATTCTCCAAAAAAATCTTTATAAGCCAGGATCAACAAATGTTGTTGCAGATGCATTATCTAGGAAACAAATTAATAACTTAACAGAAAGTATCGAGTCGGTCTCAGATCAAAACACTCAGCATTCAGCAGAGAGTAGTTTTGAGAATGTTATTCAAGAAACCCGAAAACCCTTAAAGCAGTTTAAGCAACAATTAATGTGTTCGGAAATACTAGACACATAATAGAGTATGACACTCCGGAAAATTTAATAGCTATCTTAAAAGAATACATTCCACCTAATATAACAATCGGAGTTCATTGTAGCTTAGAAGACTTTTATATAATTCAAAAACCACTTAAGGATAATTTTATAAATAAATTTTTATTTACTACAATATTTGTCCAAGACGTAGAAAATGCTGAAGACAGATCGCTTATAATAACAGAAACGCATTGTCGAGCACACAGAGGGCTTGTTGAAAATTATAAACAAATTAACCGGCTATATTATTGGCCTAACTTATATCAAAAACTAACGGAGTTTGTTAAGAATTGCACAATCTGCAATCAGAACAAATATAACAGTATCCAGTGCAAATTCCTATTTCGGATAGAGAAGGTGAAAGTTTGAATATTGACATTTATTACGCCCAAAATCTTATATTTATCACTTGTATAGATTCATATTCAAAATTTTTAGTCGTAAAAGAAATCTTAAATAAATTAAATATAGAAAACAAAGTTTCAGAGATTCTGCAACAATTCCCATTAGCCAAAACCTTGATGATAGATAACGAACCAAGTTTTTCTTCATCCTAATTTAAATCTTTTGCACAAAGAAACGGAATATATTTATTTTAAGCAGATCTTCGACATAGTACTTCCAACGGACAAATTGAAAGGCCACACTCTACTTTAACAGAAATTGCACGTTGCATTAAAGATGAACTTAACTTAGTTGATTATTTCGAAATAGTAATTAGAACAGCACAAAAATACAACTTATCAATTCACTCTATTACCAATCAACGACCGTATGATATATTATTTAATAAAATCAAACACGATAAAACTCCCCAATTGTTAAAGCAAGCATAGGATAAAATGTTACATTTTCATAGTAAAGTCAGAAAAGAAAAGGATTATCACGTAGGACAAGTAATTGACGAAAAGAAACACGGGGAAGGAAATAAGCTTAATTCTAGATATAAAAAACAGGTAGTTAAGGAAAATCATCCTAATTAAGTTATTATTAATAATATTAAATTTTAAACAAATTGAGGTATCTTAAATTCCAGATAATGAATTCAATAATGTGCTTATTATTGCTGGTATCTACAACAAAATCCGAAATTATGAATTCTTTACAAGAATACCAAAGAAGTCCTCATTTATGAATCATACGCGGATTTATTTCATATAGCTAATTTAAGTTTTTATAAATTTATTATTACTCTTGAAACAGAATTTTTAAACACTCATAACGTTCAAAATTCACAATGGGAAATACTCCACGATTTAAAAATTATTAAAATATTTATTTCTCAAATAATACCCACTAGATCAAAAGGAGGCATTAATGAATTAGGCACAATTTGGAAATGGATAGCAGGAACACCAGATCATGATGATTTCATAACAGTTCAAAATAAAATTGATGATTTGATAAAAAACAATAACAATCAAGTCATTATTAATCCCAAAATATTTAAAGAAATAAAAACTCTATCTAATAACTTTAAAACCGCCTTTAAAGATCAAGAAATTCCACTTAGAAAACACCGCCTCGTTTGCTGACTTACGATCTTATGAATTTAATGGACACAATTACATTAGCAAAAATAGATGTTTTCAACACAAAAATTCTAAATAATGATGGCATACAAGAAATTTATAAACATGAGCAAAACCCTGTTATTATTACTGATCTATTGGACATATCTGAATTTAAAATCGCTTTGCACCAAGATCTTATTGTTATATATATTAAATACCCTATAATTATCGACCGTTTTGAAGTTTACAACTCAAGATTCATTTCTCACAGTGATGGAAAATTGTTAATCAATAATCATGTCGCAAAATGTGAAAATAAGTTTTATGTAATGTCTAATATTAAGACGGAATTATTAAGCAACTATTGCACATTAAACCCAGAAGATTCTTGTTTTACCAGATTACTAAATGGAGGAAAATCTTTATGTAAAAAAATAAGAGAAATAATAAAAATGTAGATGTAATCCAAGAAGGAGCCATTTTTATAAACGGAGAAAATACAGTTAATGACACTCATTTAGATGGGTCAAATTTAATGGCACCTTTAATGGCACCACTAAAATTAATAATAAATAGTACACTAATATAGACAATAAGATATTGAAATACATCACTGCACGAAAACATACTGACTTCTTAATTTCCGAATATATTATATCAAATGATTAGGAACTCTCATTCAATAATATTAACATATTAAATTCTTTTATTCAAATTAAACAAACTCAAATACCAATTACATTAATGTTGATCTTAATCGCATTTTTATATTTAATTACTATCCTTCTAATTAAATACAGAAAATTCTTAATTTTCAAACCACGGCAAATTCAAATTGAAACACAACCAAAAATTAATATCCCCGACAATGAAAATACGGTAGAGGAAAATATCATTGTTGAATTGACTTATCAGCTACATTCATTATACCCATCAGTTCCAATTAATCGGGACGATCCAATTTAGAATGGGGGGTGTTATATGACACATTATTTAGGGGTCCTTGCCCAATTTATAAACAACTTTGAGCCAAGAGCTTTTTTCCATTCTTAAAACAAAGCCTCCAATCGATTCCCACCCAGATCAATTTACACAATTTTCGCTTTAAACGGATTCTGTAAACATCCAAGCCGATATTGTAAACACCAGAGCCACAAAAAGGGAGCCCCAAATCCGCTAACGTAAACATCGATTTCCGGCAGAATTTCAATTCTGCAAAATTTCAATTTCAAATTTAATTGACAAATTTCGTCATCCTATTTTCCGACTCTATTGGATGACTCTTTTAATCAGATTTTTGAGATAAATCTCTTAAGCCGAGATTTGATTATTGATTATTGAACCAAAGACAGGCAGTCCGTTTTTGAATCCGAATTGAACGGTCGTCAAACAAAATATCGTAAGCAGTGTAAATTAAGTTCGGTGTTAATGACAATTGTGTAAATTAGTGAATAAGAAATTAAATATAAAAAAAAAATTTATTTTTAAATTCCCTAAGTGATTATTTAATTTGTTTGTATTCGAATTAATAGAAATCCGTCTACTGAGATGGGAACAGGGTATATTGCAGTCCTGTCACTTAAAACACGGACTGCTCTGCAGTGGTTGAAAAAACTTCAAACTAAATCAGCTTGCGTCGATGTTTTGCGAGCGGATGATGCCTGCATACCGACGATTGAGAGCCCGGGGGGCCTCCCGCTTTCAATTTTTTTATGAAATGACCAGTCTTTATGTTGTATGGTTAGTGGTAATATCTTTAAGATTGGTCAACCGATTTTAGTATTTTAGTTGCGAATTAAAAGTCTTATGGTTCTTCTACGTGGTCTTTTTTGATTTGCTTCCCCAACTTAAGCAGAAGCGATTATGTAAGCATTTTAATTTTCAAGATCACAGTAAAATTAAAAAAACTCAATTTCTGAACAGCGTTTAAAAATCAAATAAAATTATTTTCTTCCTTGTTTTTTGTTTTTTAAATAAAATGACGTTGTGTTCCTATCATTTGAGACTTTGAACATGTTTCTCTAAGCTGTTCCAGATTTTTAAACATATTTTTTATTATACTTCTTTCCCAATCACTATTCACATGCTGTGCCCAAAGGTGTCACTATATTATGTAAAATATTTCTATAAGGTCCAAGTAGAATTTGCTCTTTTTTACACATGGGCGTAGTCCTTGAGCCTTTAAGAGGATTCAAACCCTTGTAATATATTAAGTTAGCCTTAAGTGGGAAAATACCTCCCTAATATCATTACGGTTAAACAAAAATAAGAGAAAACCCGTTTTGAATTTAAAGAAAACTATTTGCTATTTAACACTTAGCACCTATTTAGTATCGTCGAATTATATATAAATATTTAATTAGAAAAAAAATGTTTAATTCTTCAATGAAATTTCAAGCTTTTTGAATTTTACAACGAGGTAACAATAAAATACGCAAAAATAAAATCAAATCACAGAAATTTTTTATTCGTTTGAAAAATTTATTTTTAATGATCACCTTGACCATTTTGAATCTCGACAGGATCTATGAAGAGTCTTAGAGACAAGTCTCAGTAGCCTAGTAAAGGAAATACTTAATCCAAATAAAGATTTTTCCAAATATACAGATCGAACAATTAAAAGAGAATTAACGCACAATCTTAGTGAGTTAGATAAATTACAAGACATTATTCGGACACTTTTCAGGAAACAAAAGTTAATAATCCTAATGGAGGAAAAGTATCGAGAGGGTGTTAAAAATCTATCAAAACAGAATTGGTTCACCAAAATATTATAGAATTCTTTTAGAAATCCGTAACAAAATTACTGGTCAAACGGACGCAGTACTAGAATCATATAATACCCCCATAGATTGGACAGATATTTCAAAATGCCTTACAGCGCATTTCGCCGACGAGCGCGACTTAAAGACCTCAGAATATCAACTATATGCTCTTAGCCAAGGTAACAATACTATATTCTGAACCAAATTGGCAGCTTAGTTGCTTCACAAGAAACTATAAAATCTCTGACAGCCATGTACAGGGAAAAAGCCTTACTCACTTTTGTCAGAGGCCTTGATGGAAACCTGGCACAATTGCTGGCCATTAAAGAACCACATGACTTAGGAATGACTCTACATTCATGCAGTCTACTAGAGAACCAAAAGGCTAGGAATAACCAGACACCAAAAACTCCGTATCTAGAGAGGGCGCCCAAGCTACCCAAACCCCAACAACCATATCGGATGGTAGCCGACAAACAAAATTTCCATCCGCATCTTTAAAATAAACCAAACCAATCTGGAAAACCCCCAATTACTCAAACTAATCAACTCAAATCTTATAGTCAACCTTATAAAAACCAAGCCGGTGCAGTAGCGACCTATAGCACACCAAAACCTCCGCCACAACCGAAACCGGTACCTATGGACGTCGATCAGGCAGTTCGATCGCGTCATATAAATTATATGAACAAACCAGCTAATAACAATTATGCAGGGAAAAGAACTTTTAGCACCGCTAATGTCCCAGATAATAACAAATGGCAAGACAATTCAATATTCAACCAGAGTCAGAAATTACCGCGCAGCAAAATTTAGATGAAGCTACAACAAGTTCAGAACAAGAGTATTATCAGTTAGCAGAAGAAAATAACGTAAATGAACTTCAGGAAGATTATGTAAGGCAAAGCGATACCGAACGACAATAATACATAGATATGTCAGAACTTTATTTTTTAGCATCGTTCCTCACTACCTTACTTTAAAGTAACCACGGGGAACGGAAAAAATTCTAAAATTCTTAATCGACACGGGCTCTAATCAAAATTATATTCAAAATCAATAAGTACCAAATAAAAAGCCAAATGAGAACACTTTTTCAGTTAGTTCAGTCGGTGGTAACACTAAAATAACACAACACGCAATTCTTAAGCTCGCTAATATTTCGGCTACGCCCTTGAAATTTTTTTTACTAGACACACTGAAAACCTTCCATGGTGTTTTGGGAAATGATGATTAGATGTAAGAAATGACATATTAATTTTCGGAAATAAACGCAAAATTAAAATTCATCAATTAGCAACACAAGCACTAAATACAATTGGACCGCAAAGTCAGCCATATGACCAAGTCACAGAAATCAATAATAAAACTTCTCGTACAAATTTAGTTTCCCCAGTTTACAAAAAAACATTACCTATACTCAATATCACTCAAACAGGAAGTAGAAAAACAAATAACAGTGATGCTAAGAGATGGTATTATAAGACCTTCAAGATCACCATATAATGTACCAGTTTGTGTAGTTCCAAAAAAGTCCGGTCAGTCCGAAGAAAACAAGTACAGATTAGTAATTGATTATAGGAAACTTAATGAAGTTACTATCTCAGATCGGTTTCCCATTCCCAAAATTGGAGAAATTATTGCACAGCTTGGGGATTACAAGTATTTTTCGGTATAATATCTTAAGAGTGGCTTTCACTCATTCCCATTCTCATTTCTCAAAGAACATTAGATGACATATTGAGAGAATACATAGGGAAAACTTGCTATGTGTACGTTGATGATATTATAGTCTTTGGCAAAAACGAAGTGGAGCACGGCAAAAATTTAGAAAGAGTATTTTCATCGGTATAAAACGCAAATATGAGGGTCCAAATAGAGAAATGACAAATTTTCAAAAACGAAGTAGTCTTTAGTAGTGACTTGACTTCACGACAGTATCAACTAAAGAAAAGTGTCCCGCTCAGACAAACAGATGAGGTCTTTGCGTAGACCATAGATAAGACTAGAATAAGAATCTTGGAAAAAATATTTGAAACAATAAAACTGTAGAAGGTTGCTTCATTTATTTGGCATTCCTAACAGAGGCTGAAATCAGTTCTTTCTTTCTGTCACAGCTTTAGTAATTACCAGGTCATAAATAGTGGATGGGGCCAAATGTAAATTATCCAGACAACTATAGTACGTACCAATAGCTAATCCCTGACCAATATCCATAATACTGCAAAATATATTGATGCCTTCTCTCCCAATTCCGATCAGTCTTATAGCAGTTACAATTAGTCGATTTACTTAAAATGCTTTATCTACAAACGGACATGACTAAATGCAACGGATATCTTCGCAACCGAACTCTACTCCAATTTTAAATCCCAGTTCCCGTGCAGCTGACCGAGAAAATTCTTACAAGTAGCACAGATTACATAGGCCAACAAAAGGTTTTTGCAAGCCCAAGCGCATATTGTGATATATTAGACTTTTTTAAGCATAGTTTCCCACTAAAGCTATAGTCCATCATCTGGTATTTGCGCTATTTTTAATTTAAGAAAATCACTTTTTTTTCTTTAGTTATGTAATATCATTAACCATACAACATATAGACTGGTCATTTCATACAACGAATTTGGATACAAAAAAATTGAAAGCGGGAGGCCCCCCGGGCTCTCAGCAGCAGGCCCCTCATTTCCTTCTCATTTTTATGCTTGCGCACTCATTGCACGAGTTCAGACGTTCAGTCGCAAAGAGGCGCATTTTGAAGAAGGTTGCCCTGTGTTTGAATTGGTATTTGTATCTATGCGTGACCATGCATTCTCATACACGGGAGCATGTGTGCGTTTATTTCATTTCGGCGCATAAAGAATATTTTGTCTTTTGCCATTTTTATACCCTTGCAGAGGGTATTATAATTTCAGTCAGAAGTTTGCAACGCAGTGAAAGAGACGTTTCCGACCCTATAAAGTATATATATTCTTGATCAGCATCACTAGTAGAGTCGATCTAGCCATGTCCGTCTGTCCGTCCGTCTGTCCGTCTGTCCGTCCGTTTATATGCAAACTAGTCTCTCAGTTTTAAAGCTATCTGCATGAAACTTTCCCAAAAGTTGTCTTTCTATTGCAGGTAGTATATAAGTCGGAACGAGCCGGATCGGACGACTATAGCATATAGCTCCCATAGGAACAATCGGAAAAATAAATGAAAAAATTATAACTTTGCTGTTTTTTAATTTTTTGTGTAGTTCTTCGAGATATAGTAATGGTTAATATTTCAGAATTACGGTTTTAATTTCATCAAAATCGGACGACTATAGCATATAGCTCCCATAGGAACAATCGGAAAAATAAATGAAAAAAAATTATAACTTTTCTGTTTTTTAATTTTTTGTTTAGTTCGACATATAGCAATGTTTAATTATTTCAGAATTATGGTATACATTTTATCAAAATCGGACGTCTATAGCATATAGCTCCCATAGAAATAATAAAAATATATAAAATAACTATCTAATAATTGAGCTGCAAATCATCATAGTTTCAATGTTTTTTTTTAGCACATACTCAAGTAAATCATAATTTAAATGTTTTCAAAAGTATTTAATTAATGCAATAGCTGCAAGGGTATATGAACTTCGGCTTGCCGAAGTTTGCTTTCCTTCTTGTTCAAGCTTGCTACCCTAAGAATATGGGCGTATTTACTATTGGGTTATGATAAAAATATGAATATTATATATTATAATATATTTTATAATATTTCAGCATATATTTTATTTTTGTTTACAAATTCAAATCAGTGGTAGCAGTAAAATGTTTTACATATATGTAAGTTATATGACACATTACTTAGGGGCCCTTGCCCAATTTCTAAACAGCTTTGAGCCAAGAGCTTTTTTCCATTCTTTAAACAAAGCCTCCAATCGATTCCCAGTCAGATCAGTTTTACACAATTTTCGCTTTAAACGGATTCTGTAAACATCCAAGCCAAAAAGGGAGCCCCAAATCCGCTAACGTAAACATCGATTTCCGGCAGAATTTCAATTCTGCAAAATTTCAATTTCAAATTTAATTGACAAATTTCATCATCCTATTTTCCGACTCTCTTGAATGACTCTCTTAATCAGATTTTTGAGATAAATCTCTTAAGCCGAGATTTGATTATTGATTATTGAACCAAAGTCAGGCAGTCCGTTTTTGAATCCGAATTGACCGGTCGTCAAACAGAATGTCGTGAGCAGTATAAATTAAGTTCGGTATCAATGACAATTGTGTAAACTAGGTAATAAGAATTTAAAAATAAAAAAATAATTTTGTTTTTAAATTCACTAAGTGATTTTTTAATTGGTGTCCTAAGTGGAGCGGTGCTAATTAAAAAAAAAAAATCCTGAAATAAGTTTTAAAACAAAACAGTTTTCGAAAACAAAAAGGGAATTCGCGCCGCTAAAAAACCTAACCGATGACATTATAAAAAGTGTTTACATCGTGAAAATAGCTAAAGGAGGAAAACAATAAATGCAATAATCCCCCTTTGTTTACAACAATCCTTTAATTAATGACCGTAATAAAAAAAACACACTGCTCAAAAAAACTATTACTTTCAAAAACAAATATTAAGCAAAAATAAAAAAATCAAATTGAAAATTAATTAAAAATCAAATACAAATTCAACAAATAAAAGGAAATAAATTGAAGGAAGAGCTGAGGGCCATTCCTCGCTATACGAAGACCCCAAACAGGATCATCAGGCAAAAAGAAGACATCCCATATCCAAGGAAACTAAGAAGAACAATAAGTGAGCTGTTTAATAATAGCTTTATATATATAAGAAGTTACTTCAAAAAATTTAAATAAAAACAACCAAGGTTGAAGAGTTAATCAACGACTTTAAAATTCTGACCATGACTCCACCCTTACCTGCATTGGCTTCTAGCAGTCAGACGGTTAATGTAAGCGATTTAATAGCACAAATAGTTAATAATAAATTGAGTCCTTTGAGGAATGAAATCGCAAGTTTAAGAATTGGCGGATATAGCAATGGGAATACAAAAGGGGAGGCACTATTTATTCTTCGAAATAAAATTACAGGCATTGCCAATGATGCTTTAACTCATAATGGAACTGTATTGAAGACTAGATTTTGTTTTAGTGACAAGGGACCTATACATATTTTAGAACAGGACTTAAGTATATTAAGTCGGGGAAATTATCGATTATGGACTCTTTTGATTTACAAAACCATTATCATAAGCCAATTACATCTGAACTTAATGAAAAACATAGAAAGACAGCACTACGAGTGTTCATAACTGGCCTAAACGGCCATATCTCAGATGTAATATTTTCAATAATTCCACCCGATTTACCGAACGCAATGGTAATAGTGCGAGGACCTAATAGCAACAATTTGAGGGCCCAATTCGGGAACAATTTTATATCATCACAACGCAAGACTAATGAGTCAAACTTATATGGGGAACAAAACTCAAATATAAACCAAGACAATATAACAATAATAATAAAAATCAAATAAATACCAATAACTTAAGATTTAAATCAATTTCAATCAAAATAGAAATAATACCTGGAATCAGGGAAGATTTAATAATAACCAACAAAATCAGTGGAACTCTTTTAGACCACAACAAAGTTAGCCAGAGCCAACGGATGTTGATGAATCAATTCAGAGGCCAAATAGACCCCAGAACAGTAATAATTAAGGATATAAAAATTGTCAAAATAACAACTACAATCAAGATAAATGGAATCAAACTAAAAGAATTGATACACAAAACACACAACAGGAACAACCTCAAAATAAAAAAGTACAAACAGGAACTGTTAACCAACCTACTAACAAAACTATGAGGTTGAACCACATTGAGAAGAACCATTTTTTATGGCAAACTCAGGAGTAGGCCTACCCTATATAGTAAGAAATGAGAATAAAACAAATAAAAAATAAAAGATATTAAATGATACAGGGGCAACTTCTTGTTATATTAGAACAGGAATTTATAAAAACAAAAATGAACTACCAATATATAAAAGAGTACCCACAGCGAATGAATATTCAAAATTTAAGTTTTATCATAAGATAACTATCTTTCGATACGCGGTATACTTTTTACGAAATAGATGGGCTAGACTCAGTATTACTTGTTGGCTACAACCTATAAAAAACAATCGGAGCTGTAATTGATACAGCAAAAGGGGTAATAAATTATAATGGAAAGGAGAAAAAAATAAATGACGATAACGGTAGTATTTTAAGCCAACATTCTTTAACAGAAGAAAACACAATTCTTTCGTTAAAAGAATTCATAATAAAACAAGAAAGGAAGCAAACTTCGGCGTGCCGAAGTTCATATACCCTTGCAGCTATTTCAAATACTACTATACTCTTGAAAACGTTAAAATTATGATTTACTTCCGTGTATGTTTAAAAACATTGAAGCTATGATGATTTTCAGCTTAATTATTCGATAGTTCCTATGCCAGCTATACGATTGTTCCTATGAGAGCTAAATGTTATAGTCGTCCGATTTTGATGAAATTTAAACCGTAATTCTGAAATATTTAACCAATACTATATCTCGAAACACTAAAAAAAAATTAAAAAAAACCAAAGTTATAATTTTTTTTTATTTATTTTTATGATTGTTCCTATGGGAGCTATATGCTATAGTCGTCCGATTTTGATGAAATTTAAATCGTAATTCTGAAATAATTAACCATTACTATTACCTGCAATAGAAAGACAACTTTGGGAAAGTTTCATGCAGATAGCTTTAAAACTGAGAGACTAGTTTGCGTAGAAACGGACGGACAGACGGTCGGACAGACGGACAGACGGACATGGCTAGATCGACTCTCCTAGTGATGCTGATCAATAATATATACTTTATAGGGTCGGAGATGTCTCCTTCACTGCGTTGCAAACTTCTGAATGAAATTATAATACCCTCTGCAAGGGTATAAAAATACTTTGATAAAAATCCTCAAAACAGATCCGAATCTGAAGAGGGAAATCAAAGTGAATTTAGTTTGGAAAACATAAATCCAGAACGCGCCGTCGTCGAAATATCCTACAAAAAAAAATATCCGACAACCAAAAAATTAACAATATACAGAATTCATCCTCAAATCAAAGAAAAGATTTGGAGGACAAAATATTAAATATTATTAATAAAAAACATAAATATGCAGATTCCTTTTAGGACTGACATACGCGGTGAAATAAATACCGAAAATGATAGAGCTATTTATAGTAAGCAATACCCTTATGCTCTATCAGCTATAGATTTTGTGAATTCGGAAATCGCCAGAATGATTAAAGAAGAAATTATAAGGCCAAGCAGAAGCCTTATAAGTTCCCGGTTTTAGGTCGTACCAAAAAAGGGTTTTAACGAAGATGGAACTCCAAAACTCAGACTAGTAATAGATTTAAGAAACTTAACGAAAACACCATACCGGATAGATATTCAATGCAGGATCCTTCTATAATTTTGTCAACCTCGGGAAGGCTAAATACTTTTCCACAATTGATTTGGAATCAGAACAAGTTGGAAAAACGTGTCATAATGTCATATGGATGACATTATTATTCTCTCAAAAACAATTAACAGCATTATAAAGATTTAATTGTTATAATTAAAAATTTGCTGAACGCAAATATGAAAATTTCGATTGAAAAATCAAAGTTCTTCAAATTGGAAACAAACTTTCTCGGTTACGTTGTTTCTCATAATGCGATCAAAACCGATCACAAAAAAATTTCCACAATCGTAAAATATCCAATCCCTAAAAATATTCTAGAGCTTACAAGCTTCCTAGGCCTTACAGGATACTACAGAAAATTTGTTCAAAATTACGCCAAAATTACTTTTATATCAAAAACTCTCACAAAAACTGAACAATTATATGCTACTAATAAGAAGGAACTTTTAGCTATAGTTTGGGCTTTTAAAAATTTACGAAATTATTTATATGGAGTTAACAACATTGAAATTTACACAGATCATCAACCTCTTTCATCGAAATAAAAAGATAATATTCTTTCATTAAAAGTTATTCTCCAAAAAAATCTTTTCAAGCCAGGATCAACAAATGTTGTTGCAGATGCATTATCTAGGAAACAAATTAATAACTTAACAGAAAGTATCGAGTCGGTCTCAGATTAAAACACTCAGCATTCAGCAGAGAGTAGTTTTGAGAATGTTATTCAAGAAACCCGAAAACCCTTAAACCAGTTTAAGCAACAATTAATGTGTTCGGAAATACTAGACACATAATAGAGTATGACACTCCGGAAAATTTAATAGCTATCTTAAAAGAATACATTCCACCTAATATAACAATCGGAGTTCATTGTAGCTTAGAAGACTTTTATATAATTCAAAAACCACTTAAGGATAATTTTATAAATAAATTTTTATTTACTAGAATATTTGTCCAAGACGTAGAAAACGCTGAAGACAGATCGCTTATAATAACAGAAACGCATTGTCGAGCACACAGAGGGCTTGATGAAAATTATAAACAAATTAACCGGCTATATTATTGGCCTAACTTATATCAAAAACTAACGGAGTTTGTTAAGAATTGCACAATCTGCAATCAGAACAAATATAACAGACATCCAGTGCAAATTCCTATTTCGGATAGAGAAGGTGAAAGTTTGCATATTGACATTTATTACTCCCAAAATCTTATATTTATCACTTGTATAGATTCATATTCAAAATTTTTAGTCGTAAAAGAAATCCCAAATAAATAAATATAGAAAACAAAGTTTCAGAGATTCTGCAACATTTCCCATTAGCCAAAACCTTGATGATAGATAACGAACCAAGTTTTCTTCATCCCAATTTAAATCTTTTGCACAAAAGAAACGGGATATCTTTATTTTATGCAGATCCTCGACATAGTACTTCCAACGGACAAATTGAAAGGCCACACTCTACTTTAACAGAAATTGCACGTTGCATTAGAGATGACTTAACTTAGTTGATTATTTCGAAATAGTAATTAGAACAGCACAAAAATACAACTTACCAATTCACTCTATTACCAATCAACGACCGTATGATATATTATTTAATAAAATCAAACACGATAAAACTCCCCAATTGTTAAAGCAAGCACAGGATAAAATGGTACATTTTCATAGTAAAGTCAGAAAAGAAAAGGACTATCATGTAGGAAAAATAATTTACGAAAAGAAACACGGGCAAAGAAATAAGCTTAATTCTAGATATAAAAAACAGGTAGTTAAGGAAAATCATCCTAATATAGTTATTATTTATACAGAAACCGTACGATTCATAAAGATTAATTTAAAAATTTAAATTTAAATTTAAAAAAAATTACTTATCTTAAATTCCAGATAATGAATTCATAATGTACTTATTATTGCTATTATCTACGGCCAAATCCGAAATTATGGATTATACAAACCATACCAAATAAGTCCTCATTTATGAATCATAGTTTATTTCATATAACTAGTTTGAGTTTTTATAAAGATATTATTACTCTTGGAACAGAATTTTTAAACAGTCATAACGTTTAGAATTCACAATGGGAAATACACCACGATTTAAAAATTTTAAAAATACTTATTTCTCAAATAATACCCACTAGATCAAAAAGAGGCAATAATGAGTCAGGCACAATTTGGAAATGGATAGCAGGAACACCAGATCATGATGATTTCATAACAGTTCAAAATAAAATGATGATTTGATAAAAACAATAACGATCAATTCGTTATTAGTTCCAAAATATTTAAAGAAATAAAAACTTTATCTGACATCTTTAAAACCGCCTTTAAAGGTCAAGAAATTCCACTCAGAAAACACCGCCTTCGTTTGCTGACTTACGGTATTATGAATTTAATGGACACAATTACATTAGCAAACAATAGATGTTTTCAAACAAAAATTCTAAACATGATGACACATGGAAATTTATCAAACATGAACAAAAACCTGTTATTATTACTGATCTATTGGATATAAACTTGCTTTGGCACCAAGATCTTATTATTATATATTTTAAATACCCTATAATTAGCGACCGTTGTGAGTTTCACAGTGATGGAAAATTGTTAATCATAATCATGTCGCAAAATGTGAAAATAAGTTTTATGTAATGTCTAATATTAAGACGGAATTGTTAGCAACTATTGCACATTAAACCCAGAAGATTCTTTGTTTTAACCAGATTACTAAATGGATAAAAATCTTTATGTAATAAAATAAGAGAAAGAATAATAAATAATCCAAGAAGAAGCCATTTTATAAACGGAGAAAATTCAGTTAATGACACTCATTTAGATGGGTCATATTTAATAACCTTTAATGGCACCATTAAAATTAATAATAAATACTACACTAATGTAGACATAAGATATTAGAATACATAACTGCACGAAAATATACTGACTTCTTAATTTCCGAAATATATTATATCAAATGATTCGGAACTCTCATTCGATATATTAACGTATTAATGTTGTAATTTAGCTTGAGTATAATAGTTTTATTACAGAGATAATTGATACAGATTAAGCTTTACACATTCGTTGGCGATAGCGGTGGACAGAAGAAGGAAGAACAGTACGATCGTTAGAGAAGTTACATTAGACTTTACTATCGATAGTTCGGTATGCGATACCGTGCCAATTGTATTTCCAATACTTCCCCTCAATTGGTAAGGCGTTGATCGACTAGACGCATACCCAAGGCTGTCTTGCAGGTATTGTGTTTTGAAGCGCTGAGTCCCTTTGTTAATATGTCTGCTGGCATCTCGGTCGTTGGAATGTAGTTTACTGAAATAGTTCCTTCTTCAACCAGCTCTCGGATGAAATGGTGACGGATGTCAACATGCTTGGTGCGTTTGTGGAACACGGGGTTGCGTGTAAGTTGGCCAGCTCCTTGATTGTCGTTGTAGATAATGGTCGACTTCAGTTGGCCCAAAATTTCTTGTAGAAAGCTTCTGAGATGAACAGCTTCCTTTGAGGAGTCGGACAGAGCCATATACTCTGCTTCTGTGCTCGACAATGCAACCGTCCGTTGCTTCCGGCATTCCCAGGATATTGCTGCACCTGCAAACTTAAAAGCCAAACCTGAAAAAGATCTGCGATCGTCAATGTTGGCGGCCCAGTCAGCATCGGCGTAGCCTACAAGGTCTTTGCCACTTCGTTTGTAAACCAGGCAATAGTCCTGAGTACCTTTTAGGTAACGTAATACCCGTTTCGCAGCAATCCAATGTTGTTTTCCAAAGTTTGTATTGTATTGACTCAAGGCACTCACTGCAAATGCAATATCAGGACGTGTTGATGCTGCCAACCACATTAGGGCTCCTATTAAACTCTGATACGGCACGCTGGAAACTTCTTCTTTCTCGTTTTCGGTTTTTGGACACATTTCAGTTGACAATTTTTCATTCGTGTTGATCGGTGTATTTACGGGCTTACAATTCTCCATATTGAACCGTTTGAGAATATCTGCAACATATTTTGGCTGACCCATGGTAAACTCTGATTTGTCTTTGTTTTGTTTAAACTCGATGCCCAAGCAATACGCTAGTTTACCCAAATCTTTCATCTGGAACTTGCTGGATAATTCGCGCTTCACTTTAAAAGCATTTGGGTGTTATTTGTCGCAATTATGAGGTCATCTACGTAAAGCGATACGATCAGGATTCCGTTTTGTTCGTTCTTCAGGTACACGCATTTGTCGGCGGCGAGTGGCTTAAGGTTCAGTTCTTTGAGCTTACTATCTAGCTTTTTGTACCACTGACGTCCAATTTGCTTTAGGCCATATAGAGCCTTTTTTAGCTTGCACACCTTTTTAGGTCCATACATTTCTTTCTCTTTAGCAGTCAAGATTTCTTGGAATTCAGGTGGAACGCTGATGTAAAGTTCTTCCTCAATTTCTCCATTCAAATAGGCGCTGTTGAAGTCAAATTGATGAAGATCCAGTCCGAGTTCTGCAGCTAGAGCTATTACAATTCGAATCGAGCTCATTCTGGACACTGGGGAGTAGGTCTCATCGTAGTCAATGCCTTCGCGTTGGGTGAATCCTTTAGCAACCAGGCGAACTTTACGGCAATTTACCCTTCCGTCAGGTAAATATTTTGTTCGAAGCACCCATTTCGTTTCGATAACCCTTTGGTTTTCCTGGCGATCAACAACTTCCCAGGTATTGTTCATTTTTAATGACTTGTACTCGTTTATAAATGCCTCCTTCCATTCGATGGCGTTTGTACCTTTGAGTGCTGCGCTTGCAGTTAGTTCCTTTGGGTTCGTTGCAAGTGAGGTAGCTTCGTAGAAAACATCTTCCTGGTCGGACTCAAACTGCTGATTAGGTGTGTCGATCTGGTCTGCAAGTATTTGATTGTAAATTAATCTGGGTCTTCCTGGTTTACCTGTTAACTGCTTCCTTGGCCTTCCACGACCACGTTTTACTGGCTGTCTATCGTCTGGCTCATTTTCCTCTGACTCAGGATCTTCTGGTTGGATGCTTTCGTTGTCATCTTGGTCATTTTCTGGTTGATTTTCTGCTACCGGTTCAATGTTGACATCGATCTGAGGTTCAATGAACTCTTCGAACTTATACTCGTGCCCAAACAGATTTGTGAAAACGACGTCTCGGCTTTTGATTAACATTTGATTTTTCACATCGTACAGCCTATAAGCTTTGGCATCGGTGCAGTATCCAACGAATACGCATTTTTTGGATTTTGGGCTGAACTTGCTTTTCGATCGTTTGTCCAGTGTATATGCAATTTGACCAAATTTTTGCATATGCCTTACAATTGGGACGCGATTGTTCCACAGCTTAAAAGGCGTTTCTCCACATAGGCTCCTTGAAGGACATCTGTTTCTTATGTAATTTGCCGTGTTTACTGCTTCAGCCCAGTAGCTTGGAGGAAGTGCGGCCTGCAACATCAGGCAGCGAGCCATTTCAACAAGGGTCCTGTTCTTACGTTCGGCTGTACCATTTTGTTGAGGAGTATATTCTACGGAATACTCGTGCTTTATTCCCTGGGCTGCAAGATAACTTTTGAACTCATTATTAGTGTATTTTGTACCGTTATCTGACCTGATAGTTTTTATCTTCTTTCCAGTTCGCCGTTCGACATAGTTTTGGAATTCCTTAAATTTCTGGAACACCTCAGACTTTCTTTTGATCGTGTAGAGCTCGCACCATTTTGAGAAATCATCGATGAATGTCAAAAAGTAGCGGCTGCCGCCGTGGCTATTGGTACGCATGGGACCGCATACGTCGCTGTGGATTAGTTCTAGTACGTCTCCTGCTCTTGAATCTGATACTGGGAACGGCTTTTGGGACTGCTTCCCCTTGATACATAATTCGCAAATTGGAAGAGTCTCCTTGAGGTCGACTTTGGCTCCTTGTACTTTACCTTTTCTTATTAGTTCTTTTAGGTCCGGCTCATTAAGATGGCCGAAACGTTCATGCCATTCTTGGATGCTGTTTTGCTTACCTGCAGTGATCTGGCTGCATTCGAGTTTTCTTCTAACTGGTATAAGTCCAATTTGCGAGGAACGGTGAACACTATTTCTCCTCCTGTAGCTCTAATTATTTCAGCTTTCTCCTTCTTGAAAATAATATTGAAGCCGTGATCACATATTTTCGAGACCGACAAGAGATTGGTCCTTAAGTCCGGCACATAGAGCGTGTTCTTCAGGCTGGCGGTGAACTTTTTGTTTGGCGAGAACTGCACGGATCCATATCCTTTTATGTCTGTAGCCTCATCATTTGCCAGTTTGAGTTTCGGGCCTTCTGCAGGCTCAAGATTTACGAACATATTTTGTTGTGAGCACATGTGTGACGTTGCTCCAGAGTCTAGACACCAGCTACTGCAATCACTGCTTGTATGATGAGATGCGTTGACGTACATGCTATCATTCTGGTTCTTTATTGGCTTCGACCTGCACTCAGCTGCACGGTGACCGACTTTTCCGCAGTTGTAACATCTAAACTTAAACTTTTTATTAGTGCCTGATTCTTGCGGATTGCTGTTATTATTCTTCTTGTGTGCCAATAATGCTCCGGGCGTCGACTCGCTTTGATTTCTGTTTCTCGCCTCGTATTCGTCTAATAACTTTATTTTAAGTGCCTCCATTGAGATTAAGTTTTCCTGCGTTTTCAATCGCGATTCGAAACTGTTCATATTCCTCAGGGATACTGTACAGTAGCAAAATTGTTAACAGATCGTCAATATTCATGAGATCAACTTCGTTTATTTTGTCTACTAAATCGGAAAACATATCTATGTGGCTTCTCATGTCTCCGCCTGCATTCATTTTAATAGGATCAGTGATTTCAACAGTGCGGCTTTACGGGCTGGTCCCGTTGACTGGTAAGTGCTATGCAGCTTCTTCCATACATCGTTTGAAGTTTCACAGTTTCTTGTATGCCTTAGTTCCGATGTTGACATGGCCAAAATGAGATCGGACTTAGCCTTTGCATCTTCGTTTATCCACTGCGTGAAATTTGTTTCGGGTTTTAAAAGAGTCCCGTTCACATATTTCCACGAGTCGTTCTTGACTAACAGGGCCTGCATTTGTATTTTCCATGTGTCGAAATTATCCTTGCCCAAGGGCTCTATGCGTATACTAGCAATACTCATTTTTCTTTATAATTTCCGTTTAGTTTTGCTACACAAGCAACTGGTTCACGAAGCAACACAAGCAAG